>NW_023010415.1:0-16640 GCF_902201215.1 Prunus dulcis | reverse complement strand
AAAAACAACATTGTGAGGGGAGAAAATTGCACGACAGTTGAGAGAATTTGTAATCCTTCCTACGGACAGCAATTGAAAAGGAAATGATGGAACATATAATGCTGTGGACTCAACACTATCTGAAATCAGTTTAACTTTCCCTCTACCTAGAACGGGTACACCTCTACCATTTGCTATAGAAACTAGTGATGGTGTAGTGTAGCTTTCAAAATTGTATAGCTTTGAATATTGATTTGTCATGTGATCAGTGGCACCTGAGTCTATAATCCAAAAATCATGAGAATGACTAACATTTAGAGCAGTTGAAAGAGCACACATAATACCTGGAACATCTCCTTGAGGTACACGATTAGACTCAGCTAAGAATCCTGCAAACTGCCCAAGGAGAGCAGTTTGATTTTCTCCCGTCAATACTTCGCTTGTGCTTCCTTTTTTGGTGTGAAGATAGGCTGAGAATTCATTTATCAAGTTAGCCGGATTGGCTGTGAAGTTCATCAGCCCATCAATTGATGTAGCAGCAGCAGCATGGTTTTTGGTTGTATGTGATCTGGTTTGTGAGCCCTTGTAGTCTCTTGAAGGCTTGTTCTCAAACTTTGGCTTCAACTCAGGGTGTAATATCCAGCATCGATCTATTAGATGTCCAATATTATTGCAGTGTAAACACTTCAGATCTGGCCTTTTTCCCTTGTACACTCTATCTCCAGATGACTTGTGGTTTGTCACAAAAGCTCTAGCCTCAGACACACTAGATTTGATGTCAACATTCATGACTTTCCTACGTACTTCTTCTCGCTGGACAGTAGTGCAAACACTTGCAAATGATGGAAGTTCGGGGTTCATTAGAATATGGCTTCTAAGATCTTCATATTCAGACCCCAAACTTGCAAGCAAATGAAAAATTTTGTCTTCCTCAGACCTTTTTAATAGTATGGCAGCATCGATAGTATGTGGTCGATACATATCTAGTTCGTTCCACATATTTTTCATGCAACCGAGATGATGAACAAAGGATTTATCACCTTGTTGGAGACTTGCAAGATTCCTCTTAAGTTGGAACACTCGAGCTGCATTGTTTTGATTGCCATACATATCTTTGACTGCCTTCCAAAGAGAAAGAGAAGATTCTGAAAAACTGAAGATTTCAGACAGCTTAGGATCCATGGAGTTAAGGAGCCACGACATGACCAGTTGGTCTTTGCACAGCCATGCTTCATACTCCGGAGACGAATCTTCAGGTGCCTCAATGGTTCCATTAACAAATCCGAGTTTGGATCTTCCTCCAAGGGCAAGAGTTACTGCTCTAGACCATGGAAGATAGTTAAACTCATTTAACAACACAGAGCACAGTCGTTGGTTTGGGTTGACTTCAGCTTCTGGAAAACTAGAAGGAGGTGCTGTGAAGCTTTCAGCTTCAGAGCCAAAAAGATTATCTTCTGCCATTATTGAATGGCATGTACAGAAGAAACAAAGGAAAAAGAAATGGAGATAGGCCGGTTAAGGTTCCAGCTCTGATACCATATGGAAAACGATGGGAAGAATATTTTCTTTCATAGTACAGTTGTTTACAATATTACACATGTATATATGAAAAAGCTAGGAAAGTCTAAGGTTCCATTGGCCAGTCTAAGAGCTGATGGCCGACACACTAAAACCAGGAAAAAACTATGCCCCTAAATTAAGGACGTGTAAAATAATCACTAAATCAATCACAGCTAGCAGCCACCAAGCTAACCTCACAGCTAGCAGCCACCCATACGTCCAATATTTTATCTACCAGTATATCTCCTCTCCATGTATGGAATTAGTCAAGGCACCCTCAAGTGCCAAAACTTTATCCCGATCATAGTCCCTGGCCTGATAACAAATTTGAAGTTCAGCTTTTGTCGCTTCAATTCCCTTATGGGTATTAGTTTTTGCCCCTCGTTGCCATTTTAAAATATTGATTCGCACCTGTTTAAGCTTTTTTACCAACCAAAAACAAGCATATCCCTGCACTTCATTTCCCCAACACTATTTTATTGCCCCCCTACACGCCTCCTTCGATTTCCACTTTGCGTCAAAGATAAATCAGCATTGTCCCTAGCTCTGCTTTGGTTCTAGGTCCAGGATAAGCATGGCATGGTCAGAGCCAAACTTAAGATGTAGGACAACTTTGCATCAACATACAAGTTAATCCAAGATGAGGAGACCAAAGCTCGATCCAATATCATTAAAATCACCAATAATACAAACTAGTTCAATATATTGCTGGAGTTTGGATTCCAGGATGTGCCACTGTTTTTCTCGGGTGCGATCTTTGGCACTTGCATAGAGTGCTATCAAACGCCACAACACATTTCGGTGAGCATCTGTAACTAGAACCTCGATGAAATAATCATAGCACTTGGCTAAAACAACTCTTTGGGGATCCTTCCAAATCATGACTCCACTAAGCCCCTTTGAGTCAACCCCATGCATGCATTCCTAGTTTACGTTTCAAAAATTCAAGTCAGTGTCCTTTATTTTTATTTTCCAATAGTACCACCACCTCAGGAGAATGGAGCTTGTTTTGCTCCATAAGGTTGGGAACTATGAAGGCTCCTCCAATACCTTGACAGTTTCACACCAGGATTTTCATGGTGACTGTGAAGACCCTTCACGGGTTGTCTACACCTCCTGATATGATTGTAAACTGGTCATCCGTTGCACCTTGCTTCTCTCATCTTATTCTTCATGCACAATCTCTTCTTCTCCTTCAATCACATGCTTCCTTTTTCCCCCAACTTGACCTGATTGCTCGATCAAGTTCCAAGGTTAAAAGGGTCAGAGTTCTGGGAGAGTGTGAACCTCCCAGATCTGGGGGCCACCTCTCTTTGTGTTGTAACATGTTGCAGCTGCACCACTTCACTATTCCCTACTTCCTGGTTTGGGTTCACAGCCATATGGGGATCAATTTCCCCCCCTTCTTCAAGGGACACTTATACCTCCCTGTCACCAACCCCTTGTACAAAACTCGTAGCTTGATCACCTTCAAATAAGGCCCGCATCATAAGCAACCTCTCTCAACTACCGACGTTGTTCCGCCTCTTCCTTTAGTCTTCGTATGGTCTCAGCTAAGTTCCCCTTCCATTGGGTTTGAGTCTCCAGGCCCCGTTAAGCTTTGAAAGGGAAACCAAGAAGCGCTTCTATCACCGCACCTTCTTTCCCTCTAGGGCTGAAATAACTTATTCTATCTCTCGTGCTACTCCCTTCATCTCTGCTCCAGTGGGCTGCCTTCTCCTCCAGCTCAGAAATCCACAACTCCCCCTTGTTCCCCAGTCTAGCAATTGCCACCATTCGATTGAGGTGGTGATTGTCTCCTGGTGAGTCTAAGCTTTCGGCCTCGCAAGACCTCGACGGCCTCCAATTCAAGGAAATGGAGGTCAAGCCGTCCATTCCTTTCAATCCCATTCGCATCCAATCCAGCCTCACATGCACTTGTAGGATGGCCAAGACATCCACACGCAATACAATAGTCCGAGAGTAGTTTATATTTGAAAACAACCCATCGCTCCCCCTCTGTAGGAAATCGGACCTGTGTCCCTCGCATCAGTAATTTCCAAACCTTCCGATGCATTCCTCCCCTCTCGATTTGTCCACCTCCAGCACCTGCCTGATCAAGGCACCAATTCACTGCAGCTACCGTTATGTTGAGTGGTGGGAGCCCATGAATCTGAACCCAGAACACCCCTTGGTAAGTTGTGGATTCAAAAACTGCCTACCATTCTCTTCCTCTTCCACCATCATGAGAGAATTTCGAAAAGACCAAGGTTCCATGTCTAGAACTCTCTAAATATCGTGAAAGCCCACGAATCTGGCGAGGAATCTTTTTTCTCCAATCTCCCATATGGAGACTCCCTCATGGCCTCGCCATAATCCAGTAAACATCTCAACGAAAGCATCTCTGTTCACTGATAGATGTGACAAGACCTAGGCCACCAGGCTGTAATGGAAGACCACCAAAGTACCCAACAAGACCTCTTCAAGTTCTTTCTCAGATAGCATCAGTTTTGACCTAAATCGTTTCCCCAATTCCTCCAATTCCATGGTTCTCTCGTCACTCCCCAGATATTCTTGCTTCGTTAGTTCTCATCTCTCTCAGAATGAAAGTGCTAATGGATTTGTCACTCACACTGACAAAGTGTAGAGGGGTTTAGGAAAACCCTAGCCCTAGCACCGCAAGCTTGCTTCTCACGATACTCTCCTTGCGATCCTTACAGCACCCTGCTGTTATGTTAATAGAGAGAGTTGGAAAGAACATTTTTCAATTATTTGCTAATTTGGTTGTCTAATCAATATTGCATTGATCAAAACTTATTTGGTTGTAAATGATTGACTGGTGAGAGATTTTGTTATGTAACTTGTATTCCAGGGAGAATATTCGTGAAATATCCTCTTCACTTGATCCTCCTCTTCCTCGATCCTCTTCTTCACATGGGCTAGTATTAGTATAACTACTACCACTTTGAGTGCGATTATTGACAAGACCTCCCTCATACAAATCATAAAGCTAAAACAAAAGATTTTTCACACCCTTTCTCATCCCAACAACATAAGCATCATTATTCACATGCAATTCAACAATTTGCATTAATAAGTTGTCTACCTTATATATATTTCAGATCAAAACAACTATCAACAAGAACTGGTTCACACTATGTAGGGATCCCCAATACTTGTCATACTTATATTTTATGCCATGATGGAAAGAAGAGGATTGTCTATTACACTCAATGATGCCAACTCATAATCAATTGCAAATAATTGAGAAACTAATTATAGTGTGAGTGAGGGGAGGGAGAACGTAGTGACTTTCTTCGGTGGAAATAGGAGGCATCGCTTAGAGTGAGGTTTGAAGAACATAAGAGAGAGCTTGAGATGATCCAATGAGGACGAGGAGGAAGGAATATAGAATATGAGAATATTGATAGTGGAAATCATCGTGTTATGGCTTGGCTAGTGTTTCATGTTCAACATTGTTCTAATGGGTTGAGTTCAATAGTCTGAAACTTTCATTGATTTCCAAAGTATACGAATAGGTTTGAGTCCAATATAATCGGTTTAGTTCAGTTCAGGTTGGATTAGAAATATATAGAACTAGGTTCGGTTTGGTTTTTAAATTGGATGAGTTTTTCCTTGATCCAAACCGAACCAAACCAGTAAATATGGTTTGATTTGAGAAGTTTAGTTGGATCGACTCGTTCACTTGCGAACCCATAAAGGTGCAAGGAGGTGCAATTGCACCTTCCTTCGCTGAAAAAAGCTTTGGTGGAGCTGGAAGTTACCCTTCTGCGGGTGCCTACTAACTGTTTGTGAAAATGCCTCAAAGAGGCTAACTTCTTTTCTTTAGTGCGCAATGCTCCTATATTTTTTTTAAAAGAATCCTAACCAAAACAATCGTCGTTTTGAACCAGATAAAATAAATAAATAAAAAGAAAAAAGACGCATTGGTATAGGAAACCGAATACGAAGAAGTTTTACCTCACCGTCCAATTTAAGTTTTGCATTGTGTTCAAAGACATAGCATAGCACCGCTTTGCATTGAAGAAAGAAGCCCAACCCGCTTTGATATTGATAACTTGATACCTCCCATGAGTCCCATCCCTCCCCCACCAAGCCTTAGGGTCTGGTTCTGATTGTTTTTTTCTTCTTTAGTAACCGCTTCGAAATTTTTATTATTATTTATTTTATATTTGGTTTTATTTGGTTTTCTTAAATTTAATAATATGTTTATTTATTTATTTATTTATTTAATGTTCTGATTTGGCTCTCTCTATATTAGCATGATCAATAGCAAACTCAAGCACACGACTTGAGGTATGATCAATTATAATTTATTTGTTTAATAGATAATTTGATATGCATTTTGATTAGATTACTTCATATTGATTTTCATTAGATTAATTGATGATTTGATATGACTTTAGTAGACTAATTGTGCAGTTGACATGAATTCTGTTTATATTAATTGATATACTATATGAACTAAAATCAATTAGTAATAGAGTTAAGACCCTTATGTCGTTGTCTACATTTTGTTTACCTTCTAACCTTTTAAATATTGCACTTCCCCTCAAATTTCTTAGATTCGCTCGTTTGATGCCCACCCATACTGCTGGTCAACGATCTTTTGTTAGAAATAGTACATTAAACGTGTGAAAATATTTGAAGTGAAATGAAATAAATAAACCAAATATTTTTTAAAGTATATGAAGCAATCATTCCCGAAGCCTAATCAATTTGGCTGTATGTTTGTATCCGATCACAAAGTTAAAGAGTTCAATTCCTTTGATTGAAAAGTGGACCCGTTGTTAAGTGGAATATCGAAAAAAAAGGTTTGTATAACTTTATGCGTAGAAAAACAGCAGAAGCTTCATTGTTTACTACCACTTTTTCCTTTATTTTTCTTCCCCTTTATTTTAGTATTACGTAACCTAGAATTTTGTAGTAGTTTAAATGCTTGAATTTATGGAAAGCTCCACAAGTAAAAAGTTTTTAAATTTTTGTGAATGCACTCGTTAGTAAGTGTAGGGGCTTTTTCTTCAGGCAATTATAAATGGGCTGGGTTGCCGTAATGAGCAAATTGATGGAATTATCCTCCGTGTTTGAGTTCAAAGATCAAGCCCCAAAAATGCTTCGAAAAGATAGTGAAGCCTTAGGAAAGACCTTGGTTACTTTCACCAACAAAAATAACAACAGCTTACAGATAGACTTTTTAGCTTGGTATGAGAGGCTTGTGGCATGGAAGCAAAATTGTCATGAGTTTAGCACTGAAAAGAAAGCTATACGTTCCTGAGGGGGAAATGGGGTGTTAAGGTAGGAGAGGACGTGTTTGCAGCAAGGTTTGGATGAGAATGAGGGAAAGAGAGGAGAATGGGTGGCTTAAGTATTTTTCCAGCAGCTTGACAGAGGCTCTGTCAAATGTTAGAACAGTCTGCCAGAAGAAGGAAAACAGGGGAGAAGGATGAATAGAACACGAATTTGCTGGGTTTTGCAGGTGAGAGAGGAAGCTTGCTTTCTGGATGTGGTTGATGGTTGTTAGGTAGGCGGTGTTTCATTTATAGCTGTTGGAAGCTCCTCCCTCCCAAGAAACCCTAGTGTTTCTATCCAATTTGGCCAAATCTTTCCCTTCCTTTCTCCTCTCATACCTTGACTTATCCTATCTTGGTGAAATTCCCTCTGCCCAATTGCACAAAAACATGGATTTTTGGGAGCTTAAGGCTCTTCCCGCAGCTGCCTCAGTGGAGAACTCTCATTTCCAGCCATCCTCTTCTTTTCTTTTCCTCTTTCTTCCATGGCCAGGTCTAATGAGGGAAAGAAATGGGTATGCACGCTAGTTCGAAGGGTGACTCCCTTCCTAGCAGTCTGCGCGCCAATATCCCCCGGTCTTTTGAATTTTTTGCTTGAAACTTGTTCCCTCCCATGTGCTGGAGCCTCCGAGCAGCTCTGCTCACGTGGACCTCCAGTCTCCCTTCGTGGTTTTGTTCTCCAGCCAAGTGCTGGGGCTTTTGTAGATCCTTATTTTAGTTGCATGGGCCTTCTAGGACAATAAGTTGGTTTATCAAATGAATGGGCTAACTTTACCAAGTGTTGGGCTAATTTCCCTAGGATATTGGGCTACTTTCTCTCTCTCTCTCTCTCTCTCTCTCTCTCTTTTATGCTCACCCACATGTTTGGGCTCAAGAAATGGGCTTGAGTTTTGAGGCTCCCAAGCAACCCAAGACTTCCATTTCTCGGCCAATCAATGGGACTCATGACAACTTGTTACCATCCATACCACAACCCACTCAAGCAAGCCCCGGGCATTTTGAGTGGCTTGGGCCCACTTAAGCTTGTAGGGTGTGTTTGGGCCTCTAGAGGCTTTTTTCTTTCGGCAGCTAAATGGGCTGGGCTGCCTTAAGGAGCAAATTGATGAAATTATCCCCTTGTGTCTGAGTTAAAAGATCAGACCCCAAAATGTTTCGAAAGGATAGTGAAGCCTTAGGAAACTCCTTGGTTACCTTCACCAACAAGAATAATGGCTGCTTACAGATAAATTCTTGGCTTGGCATGAGAAGCTTGTGGCATGGGAGCTGAGCATTCACGAGTTTAGCAAAAGAGAGAGAAGGGTTGGATTTCCTATGAGGAATAGAGGCTTGAAGTAATGATTTCATAAGGATTTGCTGAGGAGAAAGAGAGAGAGACAGAGATTATGGTGGCTTTACGAAAGCATGGGTGGCTTTAGCATATTTTCAGCAGCTTGACGAAAGCTTCATCAAGCTCCTAGGTTGCACGACAGAAGGGAAAATAGGAAGAGATGGAGGAGGAAGGCTCGAAATTGCAGGGGTTTCAGGGATGAAAGATGATGCTTGCTCTCTGGATGTGTGTTTTAGGAGAGTGAGGAAGAAGATGGAAGAACAAGGCTTGAAATCGAAGGATTCCAGAGGAGATGCTTGCCTTCGATCGGTTTGTTCATGGTTGCTGGGAGGCTTGCAGCAACCAAGGTGAGTTGTCTTTGCTGGGTAGGAAGTGGCTCCTTTTATAGGGACTGAAAACCTTAGTTTTGTCAAGTCATCCTCTCCCTTTTTCCTCACTTTCTTCCATTTCATCCTCTTTGGTGAAACTTCCCTAGCCTGAGCATGTAAGCATGAAGCCTTTTGGAGTTCCAATGTCCTCAGGCAGCTGGACTTCTCCATGTGGGTGAGGAGCCACCCACTTTTGTTTCTTGTTTTCTCACCAAAGCTTGAAGAGGAAAGAATGGGTAAGGATGCTTGGTCAAAAAGGTGATCAGCACATGGGTTTGCTTGGTTTTGGTGGTTTTGACAGATATGCTAGATATTTTCCACGATGCTGGGCAGGGCTATTGGTATTTTGTTTCCAGCGGCTTGTGAGTTTGCTCAAGTTGCTGGAAACATCTTATTTGATCAAGGTGCTGGATATTTTGGCTGATGTGGGATTTTTCCAAGTGTTTGCAAGCCATTGGATATTTTCCTAAGCTATTAGGCCACTCCTCTCTCTCAGACTTACCCATATGTTTGGGCTCAAGAAACGGGCTCGAGTTTTGGTGCTCCCAAGCAGCCCAAAACTTCCACTTCTTGGCCCATCAATGGGCCTCGTGAATGCTCGTAACCATCCATACCACAACCTGCTCAGCAAGTCCCAGGTATTCACGTGGCTTGGGCCCACTTAAGATTGTAGCGTGGCGTGTTGCTTATTTGCTTGGCGTGGCATGTGTGCAAGAGCATCAACTTTCGCGTGCCCAAATCGGGTTTCTTCTGTGTAAGGTATCGCATTGGGCCGGGAATATATTTGGGCCTAGCCTTGGATTTTTTGGGCCTTAACATGCCCTAAAAAGAGTTCCACACGCCAAGCCCACTTCTAACAAAAAGCCCAAGAACAGGAAAACAAAAGAATGGCCCTTAAATTCAGAAAAAACAGCCCAATCCACATCAAAGGCTCATGTCTTTTACGAAGTGGCAGAGTTATAATTAACCACCAAATAGATAAATAAAATTCTGAAAGAAGAATTGGATTCGGCCCAGCTTCTAAAAAATGCTCACCATTGATCCCAAGCCCAGAGTACAAAGTTAGCAGATCTTTTGAAAGTCTATTTCTCAGAACCCACGTGGCTACCCAAACTTTGAAGAGTCAACAATTTCAACTATCACAAAAAAGTGATAGCAAATTAATGAAAGCAGGTCATCGTAGGAAGACTTCTCTGAAACTCTGCGGATAAAAGATCAAAATCTCCTTTCTATACGTAAGAAAAATTCTGCTCCAGAGCAGGTGCCATTTCCAAGGGATAAGCAGGCTGTATTTTCTAAAAAAACAAGTAGGAAGCAGGGAGTTGTTCATCTGGAAGATCAAACTAACCATCATGGCATATTAAATCCTCATAAAGAGCAGATAAAAAATTGAAAGAAGGATTAGGTTTTCTTGCAAGAAAAACAGGGAAGTAATTGCCTTAGAACTGACTGTTGATGGTTTATTTGCCATAATAGATAATTTCTCTTTTGCTTGACATTTAAAAATAAAAAGATCTTGTTTTTTAGAAAATCTGCCGCCCCATTTTAAAAAGATTAGAAATCCCACTGCAGCATTTCCTATAAATATGAGAGGAGATGAAAAGATCAAGACACATCCAAAAAATCAATCAAAAAGAAAAAGTCAAAATGATCACTTGATCTCAAAAGCCTTCAAAACACTGAAACAACCAAAAACTCATTGAGCCACAAAAAAGAAGCCAGCTACAATTCAGAATCTCTAACTTCAGTTCAGACTTAGAAAAATAAGTCATTCAAAGCGAGATTTCTCTCATTACAAATTTGGTTCAGCATAAGGCAAATCAAGCAGAGTTCGAGTTTTTACAGATATGAAAACCTCAACAAATTTATGGAGAGCCTTGATCAAGCAGAACAGGTACCATAGTGCAGTTCCAGCTCAGTAATCATTAAGTCTAGCCACTTCTGCCCCTTCCAGACTGAAGAGGCTCCAATTCTGGCCGTTCAAAAAGCCTTCTAGGTTTTTAAATAGATTAAAGCTCTGCCACACTCGAACGTTGGTATCGATTTACAGCTGAAACTTGATAGTTGAAGGTGTTGATAGTCCAGTCCAGTACAGGTATACCAGTTCCAGCCCGGATCAGAAGCATCTATCCAGGCAGAAGTGGAAGTCCATCCCTTTTTTGTCTTTTTAGAGTTGGTTTTCCCTTTTGAGCTTTGTAAAAGGCAATTCTGCCTAAAACAGTTCACTTTCTTATCATTTATTCTAACCAAAACTACCAGTTTTGTACTATGAAAAATTGTGAAGTCCTCACCAGTCTGAGGCAAGAAAAGAACTTACTTGGGAGATATTCATCACCCAAATTCACAATCGCCTGTTTAGAAATCAGTAACTTGGGGCGCAAGTTATCTATTTTTAAGAAGTCTGGTAGGATTTTCATTGCTAGCAGTGGCACTCTAGCACACAATAGAAAGTTGACTTGTTGACTAGTCAATGGTTTTCAAGACAATAGGGAACTTTACCCTACCATCGCAGGAGCAAATATAAAACGGGTGAACAGTGTGGTTGGGTAGGAAATAATGATTTCCCGCTTGGCATGGCATGCTTTAATTTTATCATGATGTTTGACGGGGTAATTAGCGTAGGCTCATAGAGCTAGTGTATTTTATAATCTTTATCTCAATTCCTAGCATGACGGATTATTTATTTGGCATGGCACGTGGACTGTGACTCGTGCATGGCTGACTTTTGTGTGTTCCAAATTGGGTCTTTTCTTAATAAGGTGTCGTATTGGGCCGAAAATTTATTCAGGCCCCAACCGTGGATTTTTTAGGTCTCAACAGTAAGTTTTGACTTTAGTTATGTCACTTGTGTATATCAATTGTAATGTTACAAGGAAGCATTGTAATTAACATCATTTTCCTTCATATTATATATCACCATTTCTTTCACGACATATATATATATATATATATATATATAGTCCCCTTCTATTGAGGGATCCCTTAAATAATTTTATTTGAGGGACGCCCTTTAGAGTATCCTACAATTTGTTTTTCAATGATCCAAATCATATATTTTTTAGATCTTCATTCATAGATCACCCTTACAAAAAATTAGATAAATCGGAAAGCATTTTTACATCCAATTGTGTCCTATAAAATCAATGAACACAGTGCTTCAAGAAAGTATTAAAATTTCAATAACTCAATTGAGTGATCAAATAATATCGGATTCAAGTGATTTTTGTAGAGATGATCTTTGAATGAGTATCGACAAAATAGACGGTTTGGATTAGTGAAATACAATCTAGAGTAGGCCATACAAGGGGTATCCCTCAAATAAGCTTATTTGAGGGATCCCTCTTATTTAAGGAACACTCTTATAGGATCCACTCCGCCTATTATTTGAGGGATCCCTCTTATTTAACTTGAATTCGATATCATTTGACCATTCAATTAAATTATTAAAATTTAAGTACTTTCTTGAAGCACCATGTTTATTGATTTTGTTTCTCTCAATTAGATGCCGTAAGGATTTTCCATTTGTCTGATTTTTTGCAAGGATGATCTATGAATGAAGACTTGAAAATTAGACAGTTTGGATCGTTGAAAAAAAAACATTAGTAGGATACCCTAAAGAGTGTCCCTCAATAGAAGGGCACTGTTCCATTAAAGGTTTAGGGTTTAAAGTTTATGGTTAGGTTTGAAGGTAGTCTCTTGAAACAGTTGAACTGTCATTTATGATAGAGCGGTGTAAAATGTTAATTTTATTGTAGTTCATATTTCATATTTTCTACATGCCAAAGTGGTTATACCATTGGAGATACCCTTAATAAAAACAACTCACAAAAATGTGACCCATCAATTTTTAAAAGGAAATATATATTATGATTGGCAATATATGTACTTCAAATTAATTTGTTTGGGTAATGTAAATATATATACAAAGCCGGTCCTGGGTTTTCTAAGGCCCAGTGACAAATTTTCTCAAGTGTGGCCTTTTATACAAATTAAACACTAAAATTTTAAAATTTTTTTATTAACTACTAAAATTTTAAAAAATATTTATTAACTAATTAATTTTATTAAAATTATAAGAATTTACAAAAGATAAGGAAGAACACTTTGGTGCCTCATTAAAACCTTGTTTGGGGAAAACCTAATGTGATAAAACTCCTAACAAAAGAAAAAGAGTACCCCGCATTGTAAACATTGTATTCAAAAACAAAAACCACATATTTGAGTCTACATGCTTCCTACCCAATCTTCGTAAGCATTTCTTGATTTGATCAATCTTCTTTTCATCCTCCACAATGGATCAAGACTATCCCAAACTCATGGATCATAAATGTTCAAATTAAATCTTATTATGGGACATTCATTTTCATGGCAAGGTTCATCAATATTTTCATTTTCATTATGGAAAAGTTTATCAATATTTTCATTTTCATCTAGATCACCAACTTCTTCATTCACAGCATTCTCATTTTCTGCTAATTCTTCCAATTGAATTGGTTGTTCATATTCATTTGGTAAATATTCATCTAAATTTTCAAGTGAAGCATTGGTTTGTTTAACAAAATATCTAAATTTATTCTTCTTTTTATGGCTAAGAAGGGTTGTTGATTATTTGATTTCCCCATGTTTTGTCGATTCTTGTTTTATATTATATTATATAATTAATAAATAATAATTGACTTTGCTTTCTTCCTCAATACGTTTCTTGAGATTGAGAATATTAAAAGTGACTGAAGATTGATTTGGCTTCCTCTTTGGTAGAGATACGGTTCGGCTTCTCTCTTTTAATTATTTTTCATTTATTTATTTATTTTTATTTTTTTATATACACATATACATAGGCTTTAAAAAAAAAATTGGGCCCCCCTCAGCTTTGGGCCCCAGGCTGTAGCCTTGATAGCTATGGCCCAAGGCCGGCTCTGTATATATATATATACACCTTTCGTGCTTTTGTACATTTACTACTAAATACTATAAAATTGTGCATATTTTTATGATTGTAAGACATGCATTAGTCTATCTATCGTGGTATAATCCTCGCAAAGTGCAAATGATTAAGTCAATAACAAAAATTACAAATTGCATATATTCAATATATTATAGATATGTTGTAACATCCCATCCGAAATTTAATTTAATTTTCAAAATTCTAAAGTGAAAGGACGACTTTAACCTTAGGGTTCCTTGGTGGTTTAGAGTTGACTTTTTTCTCGGGGCCCATTTTGGAAATTTTCTTGATTCCTTTGTTTAGTGCTCGAGCTCATGAGTTCGTAGACACGTGATGGGCCTAAATCAAAGTTGAAATGGAGGAGTTACGATCTACGGAAGTGTAGTGGCACAACCGTAATTTTTGGGAAGTCGAAATTTTAAAAAGTTGGACAGCTCTCTCTCTCTCTCTCTCTCTCTCTCTCTCTCTCTCTCTCTCTCCTAGTGGATGGGACACAGCACCTCTTTGACTTCCCGGCAAGAGATCTCCGCCATCTGGCTACAGCTACCGGTTTGATCGCACGTGGGCCACCTTGTGGTGGCCCATTAGGTTCTAAAATACTACCCACGTCGTCCTGAGTATGACAGTATTTTCAACTTTGAATTTGATTACCATGTGACTATAGAACGGATATTGTGCCTGTTATACGATATCTAGGTTCGATAGATTTGGACAGTTCGTTCGGTCCCATTTTCAAATATGTTGTTCTCTGTACCTCTAGGGTCTTGCAGGAACTTGTTGATCAAGAATCGGAGTCCCATATACTCTGAGTTGAAGATTCTAAGTTTAGGCGAACGATCGCCGTCCAATTGTGTGATTGGCTTAGATCGACCACTTGGTCGAGACCAAATTTTTGAGACTTATTTGGTAAACTTTGTTGGACCTATGGGATGTAAGAACCCAAAACAAAATATCAAAAAGAAAGAAAATATCTAAAAAGGTAAGGAAAATATCTTTTAGCGAAATGACCAAATTGCCCTCGCATATTTTAATGGGGGAACATTTGGCTTTTTAATCGGGAAAGAATTTGGGAATTTTGCCTACGCCATTGCGTAGAGCGCGGCGAAAGGAGTTCGTAGACACGGAGTAGACCCGAATCGGATCCGTAACGAAGAAGTTATGGTTTAAAAACCGCGAGGGGCAAAATGGTAATTTGGTCAAAAAGTCAGATTTTTATAGCTCTCTCTCTCCTCTCCCCCGTGAGCCCTCTCTCTCTCCTCCCGTTCGAATTCGGCAGCGCCCTNGACACGGAGTAGCCCCGAATCGGAGCCGTAACGAAGAAGTTATGGTTTAAAAACCGTGAGGGGCAAAATGGTAATTTGGTCAAAAAGTCAGATTTTTATAGCTCTCTCTCTCTTCTCCCCCGTCAGCTCTCTCTCTCTCCTCCCGTTCGAATTCGACAGCGACCTCCGCGCCTTCAGACCGCTCCACCGGCCACCACACTTGGGGCCGATCTCCGAGACCGGTCCCAAATGAACCACGACACGACGGCGAACAACCCTCGACCCAGCGCCGCCGCTGCCGTGGCCGGAGTCGGCCGGAAAAAGCCATGGAAGCCGACGGGGCGACACGAACTTCCAGCCGCTCGATCTCCTCCGTTTCTCAACCAAATCAGTCGAGTGAGGTATGGATTTTCATCTATTTTTCGTGTTCTATCTGCTGGTTGGCTGGGTTTAGATCAATTCGATCTCTAGATCACTCGATTTTCGACTTGAAGTTTGGCCAAAACTTTGGCCGCTCGAAACTAGCATTTCCAGTCACTTTTTGGGGGTAGTCCAAGAACAAAAGTGACTCCAAATGGGGTGTTTTACCTAGAATAGGAGTTTGGAGTCCCGATTCCACGATTTTCCGGCACACCCGAATCGCTTTGGACACCCGATCTGCCCCGCGCGTGTGGCGGCGCGTGGGCTAGGGTGGTGGCACGGCTCTGGCCAGTTTTGAGGTCCTCGTGTCGCCACGAGCGCGTGGGATTTTGCGGATCTCGATTCGGAGTCCGTTTGAGCCCCGAACGGATTTACCATATTGCGCGATCCGTGGGTGCAGTATCGTTTAGTCGTTGGATCGCGCTGAATTTTGGATATGTCGGTCTACGTGATTTCAGGATCGCGTAGGATTCGACGGATCGCGAATCGGAGTCTCGGATACTCCGGAATCGCGAACCTTGGGGCTAGGGTTAGGGTTTTAAGCGATAACGCGATTTTGGCCAATCTGACCGTCCGATTCGGAACAATTTCGCAGAACTTGGTTCCCGCCCTATGAGAAACCTTCCGGGAAGTTCAGATTGGCCATTAGGGACCGTGGACCCATGGGGTCCCGGATCGGCCGATCGGGCAGCTCATCGCTTACCAAAGTTCTGGGTCTCTTGAGGCCGGCCTAACTAATTAAAAAGCTGAGGCGGGCATAGGAATAACTGGAATAAGTGTTTGTATTTCTAGGAGCCGGGGGCAGGATGTTTAGTTGAATTTCGTTTTATTCAGCAATTTATTAATTTAATTTTTTCGGGGTAATCATGTATCAGGAGTTCGACAGAATTTTAAAAGGAGACCTCCGAGGGATCGAAGTAGCTCGGACCATCTGTGAGTGGACCTTCTTTTTATAAATCAGATTTCATGAATGAATTAATGTGCTTTTATATGAATTGATGTGCTTTTATATAAATCAATTTTATAAATGAGTTTTATAAATGAGTTTATTTGAGTAAGTTTCTTCATTCAGTCTTTGAGTAAGTTTTATTACGATTTTGAACATGATCAGTACAGTAATAGTTCTATAAGTCGGTGCTGCTTATTTACCAGTTAGAGAAACAGAGTTTGAGTTTCAAATCAGTAGAGACGCAGCACGACTTGAGTTTTACAGTTATTATTCAGATATGTCTTTTTAAAAGGAATTTATTTTTAAAACCACCTCGTACCCGTTTTTCTTTATGGTGATTACCCAGAGTCGGACCGATGTCTACGGACATCCAGTCTGATTACAGTTCAGTCAGTGCATTTGACTTGCCTCACCAGTTTCGGGGATGCTCGGACCGTGAATGCCAGGATTTGCGGCTCGACAGACTTGGTGTCCCGAGACCTGCCAGGATTGCGGCTCGGCTGACTTTATGTCCCCGAGACCTGCCAGGATTGCGGGTCAGG
>NW_023010414.1:0-16712 GCF_902201215.1 Prunus dulcis | reverse complement strand
CATGAAATTATATTGTGCATGCTGCAAGTTGGGAATATAAATTGTGTTTTTATGCAGGTATAAATTTTGGGAAATGTCCAATTTATAGGGGAGACTCTGCCGAAATTTCGGCAGAAAGTCTCGGTCTTTAGTAAGTGGGCCCGGCATCGGGGGATGTCAGGAATTCCAAAGGATTCGTCTCGGATTTGGGGAAAATTCGGGGCGGGTCCTTTCAGTTGGTATCAGAGCTCTAGGTTCAATTTTCTGTGGACCCTGCACATTATGTGCATCCTTAAGTTGTGGGGATCAAAATGGGTTCCATCTCGGAATGGCACCTTGCGATGTTGAGTCCGCATGGGCAGAAGGATAGGGTGTTGATCCACCTGCTTATGGGGATCTTCCATTGCATGAACATGTTGCTAATTTTCGACTGTGTCTAGCGCACCGAGTCGAAGATTCTAAGAGCACAACCTTTCTCTAGGACGAGCAACTCCCCGACACTAGATCAAGGGGTCCAAGGTCGGAGAGGTGGCGTTAGTATAATCGAAATCATAAGTGTGGAAGAGATTATGAGAAAGAGGCTCGTGTGTGGTGGGAATACTGTGGTCAAATCCAAGGAGAAGACCCAAATGGATCGAGTAATCCTACCTATGGAGATGGAGAGTACTTGGGAGTCTCCTCTCTTGTGAGCACGTCTGGGTAGTGATCTTTCATCAGAATCAGAAATGGATCGTAGCCGAGAGAGATCGATGATGATTACAATTCGGTAAAAATGATCCTTTCTGACCTTCCTTTCAAAGCATCGTGTTGGCAATGCTGCCTATCGATTCTGAAGAAAGAAGGAAAATATCAACAAGTCAAAGAACGCGGATCCTCTTTTAGTAGGACAATTATAAGAGAATCAAATCACAAATGGAAGCGTCTAGCTTTCCAAAGAAGAGCTGGGGGTCCCGAATGGTAAATGCGGGCCCAATGCTCATAACCCTTTGAGTGACAGGTAGGAAATTTCGGGGACGAAATTTTTATAAGGGGGGTAGTCTGTAACACCCCGATCCCAAATTTCCCCAAATTTAACCCTTATTTAATTATTTAATTATTTAATTATTTAAGGGTATTTTAGTCATATTTTTAACCGGAGAGAGTTTGGGACCGTGACTTGTATTTTTGGATAGGTCGTACTGAGACGAGTCCGTAGACACGTAGTGGGCCCAATTCGGAGTTGGAACGAAGAAGTTACGAGCAAAACAAGTTCAGTGGCAAAATCATAAATATTTCGAAGTTGTTTTTTTAAAACCAGATTTCTCTCTCTCTCTCTCCTGCGAAAAAAAACCCAGAAAATCCCTCCCCCCCTTTGCGACGACAGCGACTTCTCGTCGTCGCCACCGCCACCACACGCCGCCAGTTGGGGCGGCACCGGTCCCGTTGGAACCACCACACTCCCTACTTTACATTCCACCCCAGCGCCGCCTCTATCCGCCACCGTGGTCGCCGGAATCAGCCACGAAAGGCAGCGGTTTAGACAGATTTTTACAAAACTTTCGACCCTTTGTTCTCCCTCATTTCTCCACCAAATTGGACGCGTAAAGTATGTTTTTCTACCTATTTTCCATGCTCTAGCTGATGGTTGGGTAGGATTTCGTTAATTTTGAGTGTAGATTAACTGATTTCCAACATAGGTTTTGGCCGGTTTTGGGTATCCGATTCCGGCCACTTCCAGTCAGTTTTTAGGGTAATCCCAAGAACAAAAGGGACTCCAAATAGGGTGTTATACCTAGGGTAGAAGTCTTGGCCCGAGATGTTGAGATTTTCCGGCGAACCTTTATCGCTTTGGACACCCACACGCTGCCCGCGCGTGTGGCAGCGCGTGGGCTCTGTAGCATAGGGGCATTATTGTCCCAATACGATCTCCTAGTTGTCACGAGTGCGTAGGATTTCGCGGATCTCAATTCGGACGTCGTTTGACTATCGAACGGACGATCGCATATTGAGCGTTATCCGGGTTCGATAGGTTGGGACCGTCGGATGGTCCCAAATTTAATATATGTTAATTTGGGTAATTCTAGGATCGTGTAGGAATTCACGGATCGTGAATCGGAGCCCCGGATGTTCCGATTTAATAATTTAAAGTTTATATTTTATATTAACCGTTAGATCGTGCGATCGTAAGCGATCCGACCGTCCGATCTGAACCAAACTTGCAGGACAAGTGTCCTATACCTTATAGAACCCATAGGAACTTTCGGATCGGAATTTGGAGGTCGTGGTCCCCGTGGGCCCGTTTGACCAGGGTTAGGGTAGTTTGACCCTTGGTTGACCGTGAGTCTCCCGGAGTAATCTCACCTTCCCAGGGGGATTATCTGGTGCTAGACTATTGTTGGGGTTTACGCAATGTTAGAATATTTGTTTATATAATTAAAATTATATATGTTTGTACAAGGGTACAAAAGAGTCTAGAATGTCAGTTTGGAGTGCTATACGCACTACCTTAAGTACCTCCCCGGATTTTGGATTCACTACGAGTACCATCAAGTGAAAGTTAGGTCCCACGTGGCGTAGGTTATCCGGCGTGTGGACAGACCCCATACGTGGCGTTGGTTGTACCGGCGTATGGGGAGATATTGTGATATTGTGTTGAGGTCGCACGGGGCGTAGGTTATCCGGCGTGTCGACAGGCCCCATACGTGGCGTTGGTTGTACCGGCGTATGGGGAGATTTGTGATATGATGTTGAGGTCACGCGTGGCGTAGGTTATCCGGCGTTGGGACAGGCCCCATACGTGGCGTTGGTTGTACCGGCGTATGGGGAGTTATGTGATATGACGTGTAGGTTTCACGTGGCGTAGGTTATCCGGCGTTGAGACAGACCCCATACGTGGCGTTGGTTGTACCGGCGTATGGGGAGATATGTGATAGTATGGCATGGTCGCACGTGGCGTAGGTTATCCGGCGTGTTGACAAACCCATACGTGGCGTTGGTTGTACCGGCGTATGAGGAGATATTGTGGAATACAGAGAAAGGAAATGAGGTATCGCCTAAGTGTGGAATTGGGTTGTATGGGAGAACTACGTGTGGCTTGATCCCTCAAGGAGGGCACGTAGGCAGCCTAAGGTTATTAGGTGCAGCCGCAGACTAAATAGTAGTCATATTTGGGTATCTAATTTGTTGGGTAGTTGTTTAAGATTTATTGGAAGGCCGAAGGCCATTTGTGTGTATTGCATGAAATTATATTGTGCATGTTGCCAGTTGAGAATATAAATTGTGTTTTTAGGCAGGTTGAAATTTTGGGAAATGTCCATTTTATAGGGGAGACTCTGCCGAAATTTCGGCAGAAAGTCCCGGTCTTTAGTGAGTGGGCCCGGCATCGGGGTGATGTCAGGAATTCCAAAGGATTCGTCTCGGATTATGGAAAAATTCGGGGCGGGTCCTTACAGTTGGTATCAGAGCTCTAGGTTCAATTTTCTGTGGACCCTGCACATTATGTGCATCCTTAAGTTGTGGGGATCAAATGGGTTCCATCTCGGAATGGCACCTTGCGACGTGGAGTCCGCATGGGTGGAAGGATAGGGGGTTGATCAACCTGCTTATAGGGATCCTCCATTGCCTGAGCATGTTGCTAATTTTCGACTGTGTGCTTATCGGGGTGATGTCAGGAATTCCAAAGGATTCGTCTCGGATTATGGGAAAATTCGGGGCGGGTCCTTACACTACACCTACCGAACCTGCTATTACTAGCTGAACCTGCTATTTAACTTATGTCACTATTGTCACTGAACCGATTGTCCCCCATGAAGCTTCTCTAATAGTACTCGATCAAGCTCCTCTGAATATTCCTGAGGTAAGTGCTTCTATTCATACTTATGATAATTCTTACGTTTTACCACCTAGATGGAACCGTAGGGTTCCACCTGATCGTTACTCACCCGAAGGCAATGCGAGATATGCTATTGCCCATTATGTGTTTGATCACAGGTTATCTCCGGAGTGCAAAGCGATTGTGACTAGAATGGATAGTATTAAAATTCCAACCCGTGTTGAGGAAGTATTTAATGATCCAAAGTGGGCTGAAGCCATGAATATTGAAATGGAGACATTGTAGAAAAATAATACATGGGACATTGTTGATCTACCAAAGGGAACGAAGCCTATAGTATGCATATGGGTGTTTACAGTTAAATATAATGCATATGGTACTATAGAGAGGTACAAGGCAAGATTAGTAGCTAAAGGGTTTACTCAGACATATGGAGTTGATTATCATGATACTTTTGCACCTGTGGCTAAGATGAATACTGTCAGAGTTTTGTTGTCCTTAGCAGTAAATTTGATTGGACCCTGAGGCAATTTGATGCAAAAAATGCAATCTTACATGGTGAACTAGAAGAAGAAGTGTACATGAGTCTTCCACCAGGGTATAGGGTTACCGGTGAAATGGGGAACATGTGCAAATTAAAAAAGGCGCTCTACAGGTTAAAGCAGTCTCCTTGGGGCATGGTTTGGCAGATTTACTACAACTATAAGGAAGTTTGGTTACCAACAGGGCAATACTGATCATACTCTATTCATTAAACATAGGGCTGGTAAGGTGACTTTGTTGATTATTTATGTTGATGATATGATTGTGACTAATGATGATATTGTACAAATCGAGGAACTGCAAAAGCGTTTAGTATCTGAATTTGAGATGAAAGATTTTGTAACACCCCGAATCCAAAATTAAATGTCTTTTTTAATTGATTTAAAATGAATTACGAATTCTCTCAAGGGTAAATTGGTCATTTTCTTATCCGGAAGGATTTTGGGACCACAAATGGTATTTTTGGGTAGGTGGTACTGAGACGAATTCGTAGACACGCGGTAGGCTTGAAACGGAGTTGTAACGAAGATATGGCGATCAAAACATTATCAGTGGCAAAACTGTAATTATATTGAAAAGGGTTAGAGTAAAAAAAATCTGATTTTTCATTTTTACCTCACTCACTCTCTCTCTCACTCTCTCTCTCTCTCTCTCTCTCTCTCTCTCTCTCTCTCTCCCCCTCGTCGTCCTCCCCCTCCCCGTTACTGTTCATCGAGACGGAAACCACCGCTCCGCCACCACATCCCACCACCCCAACCCTCGAGACCGGTCCCGCTCGACTCGTCGTGAAGCCCCGAACCAGAATCACCCAGTCTCCTAGTCGGAAAACCCGAGAATCGCCCACGAGCTCGACTGGTTCGAACCAGAGCTTTCCCGTCGCCGCGCCGCCGTCGCCGCCTCCCAAACCCAGTGAGTGAGGTATGGTTTCTTCCTCTTTTCCGAGTTCTAGCTGACTGATGCATAGGTTTGGACCGATTTGTTGTTCTAGGTATTCCCAAGACCGTATAGGTACTCACGGATTATGAATCGGAGCCCCGGATGTTCCGATTCAATAATGCGAAGTTAACCCGCAATAACCGTATAATCGTGAACGATTCCTAAACCTGTAATCGGACCTTAGGATACCTTCTTCAACGTGCACGTACTGGGAATTTGGGGATTTAAGTATTTAATTTGTGATTTCCGCTTCGACGTAATTTTATATTAATTAAAGGTTCGTATCTCGAAATAGGTGTTTCGACTGCACGTACTCAGCAGGCAGGACCCTCATGTGGTCAGGCAGCATGGGAATATTTGTGAGTGGACTTTGTTTTCAATCATATGCATGGTTTTATTGACGAAAGATTTATGCATAATGTTTTTTTAATGGTTTATTGAATATATTATATTCATGAGTTGAATTTGATGTTTGTATAGCGCTTTGGCAATATATTGTGAGTTGGGCATTTTGGGTATTGAGAGTGTATTTTATAAGGATTTTGGGGAAGTATATATATATATATATATATATATATATATTCTCTATAGGCGAGATACTTGGGTTGTTGAAGTGTGTTGTGGAAGAACTTGATTATGAGGGGTTGTTGAGAGAAGTTGCATGATTACACTATGTAAGTACCTTCCCCAGTTATTAGACTTTCCACACGCAGTGTTGGATGTTCCGGCCTGTGAGACACTTTCCATATGCGGCGTTGGATGTTCCGGCGTATGGAAAGACTCGGTATAGTGTTTAGGGTCATCACCCATGGCGTTGGATGTTCCGGTGTGTGATGATCCAGTCTGCGCGCGTAGGACATAGTTTGGGAGCTACACATGGCGTTGAATGTTCCGGTGTGTGAGCTTTAGAGTTTCGTCCCCCGGTTGGACCGCTCATCCCTAGACGCAGGATAGTAATTGGAAATCCTGCGGACTAGTCAAACAATCCCCCAGTTGGATTGTTTCCCCGGTACCTAGGTAGTGTGATGAGTATATCGTATAGCTACGTATGGTTATATATATATATATATATACAGTTTATGCATGAAACAAATTAATGAATATATGAAAATAGATGCAATGAAAATAAGCATTAATCAAAATAAGTAATTCTCAAAATATCTCAAATATATTGATAACTTGGAGAATGCAAAACACTTACAAAGATCCTAGTTTCACCACTTAGTTCTTCAGAGTATTGGTTCCTGATAGAACTTTGAAACTGAGAAAATTATAGTGTACTATAATTACATTCTGCTCAAAACAGAGGCCGAAGCCTTCTTAAATAGACAAATAAAACAGACTCAGATGACTTTTGGTGAGCTGGCAACTTTGGATGCTTTGTAAAAAGTAACTGTAGAAGCACGCGAAAGCTTTTGCTTTTACTTAGTGCAGTAACATTTACTTTTGTCGGGGAATCTCAAAAAGAACACGGCTTTCAGACTGATGAAGGCACAGGTTCAGATGCTTTTCTGCAAGGCAACTTTAACTTTAACTTTAATCATCTCCTAGATTGAAAGGACCAAAATCATAGGGGTCATGCTCATCAGGATAATCACTCCACCGCATTTTTGGGGCTGGAGTTTGACTGGCTGGCTTGGGCTGGCTAGTAGATGTCTGTGACGCAGGAGAGGCATCAGAGTCTGCATCATCATTCATCTGTGAGGCTTGAAGCATTAGTTGGCGAGCAAGATCTTGTAATTCGGACTTAGACCTTCCCTCGATTGGGAGAGAAGAATGTGATGTGGCAAGGGAGATCTTGTAATCTCTGTGTTTACACTTGTCTTCAGTTGTGTTCTTCTCCCTCTCACTGGTTCTAGACCTCTTATGGTATCAGAGCCGTAAGTGTTGAAGAGTTAGTCTAAGTCTACAACTCATCCAACCCAAGTGGCTGGTTTAGGTTTTCTGAGTTGTAAATGTTCAGTTCCTTCTTTTCTTCTTCTGGTATCTCAGTTCACCTGTCCTTCTCTCTCTTGGTGTCCGAATCGTAAGACCCGTTCCAAACAGTAAGTTTCAGGGAGGCTTGAGCGGTAGTGGCATTAGTAGGAGGGCGAGAGAATTTTAGGTGTCCTGTTATCCATGGAGTCTGTATTAGAAGTTTTTGTTCACTTTCTCCTTTAGGAATCCAAACCCAGAACCTTGTGTAAAAAATAATGAGTCGTTTTCTTCGGACCAACTCTTACAGTTCTAGCAGCTCTAGAGCCAATAGTACTCTCCCAGAGATAGTAAATGAAGAACAAATTGAATATGAGAATAATAGTAATCTAGATTATAAAGATTGGAATATATCTCGAGTCCCTAGTCAAGACATCTATAAGAAAAAATGGTCATTATCCAGTTTTAAGTCAACCACCCATGTTAAAACAGTTGAACAAGTTTATGCCCTAAGTAAAAATCATGAGACATGTCGGTTACTTAATCTTGAGTCAATAAGAAAACATAAAACTGATGGAAACAATTTTCTTCATATTGGTTTGGTACAAGTTGCTGTTAAGCCTTTAACCAGATTAGGATTAAAAGCTTTTATCCTTCTCTGTTTGCGTGATGCTAGATTTAATAATTTTAACGACAGTACGTTAGGAATTATTGAGTCCAGTCTTGCTAATGGCCCAATTCATTTTGATTGCTATCCAGATTTTACAGTCAGCCTGAGTGATCCACATATATTAAAAACACTCACTTTAAATATTAAGACTGAAGGTTATGATGTTTTGCCAGGAAGCCAACCCCTAGCATTAGTTTACAGAATATATTATAAAGTCACAAGTACAAACATGAATTTCCAAGCCTTAAACAAGAGCCCAAAGAGTCAAACACTATTAATTCAAAGTCATACGCCTGATGCTACTGTTAGAGTTCCTCACTCTATCAAATGGTCTGATGTCACTCTTCCCACTGATTGGACCTTAACCACTAAGACCCCTCCAGTTCCTATCCAACGTAGTCTAAGCGATTTAGACTACATACAACAATACTTAGACGGAACAGTTAAAATTAATTTTGGTCACCAAACTCCATAGAAATCAACAGTCCAGTTACAACAGTTGTCAACACCAGGACAGTCCCAGAGACATGTCCCTGCCAGACACTCTTTTGCAGCCTCTTCCTCTACCCTAGAACGAGACCTAAAGTTAGAGAAAGCCTTAATTGATTTAAAATTGGAATCACTACGAAAAACTGCACAAGTCACCCATCCAGTCTATGGAAAACCAACATAAGAAAATAAATCTGAGTCCCCTGAGTCACCCATTCAATCTGATTTTGTCGAAGCCGATTCCAAAATAGAAAACCAACTTCAAACACTTAATAAGAAATTTGAAATTAATTGGGAAAAATTAGGACATCACTTACATGCCCCTGAAAATCAAGCGAGAAGAGATAATTATCACTCAAAAATCCCAGACCGAACAACAAGACAACAGATATTTAATGAATGGAAAGAATACATGCGCACTGCCAAAGTTGAAATTTATTATCTTGATTTTGTAGAAAGCCGTTATCTGTCTAATAAATTAAAAACTTTAACTCAAGAAAATTGGGAAAAAATAGATCACACTAAGATCCTTGCTAGTCATCCTCCAGTTGAATCCATAGTAATCCAACACCAAAATGCACAAGTTATTGCCAGTCCTTTTAAGATCCCAGACTTAGAAAATAAAATGGTGATTGAACAAAATAATTATACAAACCAAATTCTAGTCATCATGGGTAAACAATTAGACAAAATAGAAACAAAAATTGACAAATTACTGCGAAAAGAAACTTCTGTTAAGCAGAGAGACCAGAAACCATTAGTTACTTTTCAAGATCTAAAGACTAGCCCAACTTTTAAAACAAAAACTACAATGACAAAAATTGAAAAAATGTTAGAAGAATTAACTCCAACCAAACGAAAAGATAAAGAGAAAGTTGAATCAAGCGTTAAAGTCTTAGGATCCCCCTAGTCACCTTTCATACTTCATCACTCCTCTGAGCCTGAATCAATCGATAGCATCGATACTGAGTCTAGTACTATATCCAAAATTGAAAATGCGTTTAAAAATCTTGAGCTTGAACAAAGTCCACAGGTACAAAAATTAACAAACAAAATTAATCCTACTAGCCTCACAAAAAAATTGGTATCCTAAGCCTACACCGCCTGATATCCAGTTTGAAGAACGAAATACCCAAAGTCAGTTTTCTGTTTCTTCTGATAAATTATATGAATGGAATATTGATGGTCTTTCTGAACAAGAAATTCTAAATAAACTTCAACATATGTCTATGGTAGCTAACAGTTACATCACCAATCACAGTTTCAGACAGTCTGGAATTGTTCTCTTGTTAGAAACAGGTTTCACAGGAACTCTTCGTTCTTGGTGGGATAATCACTTAACTCATGAGTCTAAACAACGGATAATTCATGCGCTAAAACTTAATGAAGATGGTCTTCCTATTTTTGATGAACAAATAGGTAAGGGTATTGAAGATGGAGTCAACACATTGCTTTACACAATAGTCGATCATTTTATTGGAACACCTAGTAGTACTACTGCCAGAATACATGATCAATTGAGTAATTTAAGATGCCCTAAATTATCTGATTTTAGATGGTATAAAGATGTATTTATTTCCAGAGTCATGGGAAGAACAGATAGTAATCAGCCTTTTTGTAAAGAAAAATTTGTTAATGGATTACCAAATTTATTTGCTCATAAAATCCGATCAACCCTTAGTAATGAACAAGGTCATATTGATTGGAATAGTTTAACCTATGGAAATATAATTAGCACAATTAATCAAGTTGGTATGAGAATGTGCGTCGATATGAAAATTGGTAAACAAATCCAGTCTGAAAAAAATTCTGCTAAATATGAATTAGGAAATTTCTGCGAACAATATGGTTTGATGTCTATTCCTCCATCTAGAAAGAATAAGTCCAGCCGACAGTTTAGAAAAACCTGCCATTATTCGCGTAGAAAACAGTCATTCCAACATAATCATGCAGATAAAGAATTTTATAGTAAGAAAAGATTTTCCCCTCATAAAAATTGGAAAAAGAGTCACCATAAAGAAAAGAATAATAGCTTTAAGAAAAAACCCGACAAAAGAAAAATAAAATGTTATAAATGTCAAAAGTATGGTCACTATGCTAATAATTGTAAAGTTAAAGACACAATCAAACAATTAAAAATCACGGATGAAGATAAAATAAACTAATCCAAGTCCTTGAGTTAAGAAATTCTAAGTCCAGTGAAAATGAAACCATGGTTAGTCATACTGAGTCCTCTGAAATATATTCTTCTGAGTCACAACCCAGTTCCCCCGTAATCCAATCTGGTTGCCAAGATAATTGTTGTAAGTCTAAATCAATTAGTGTCCTCACTAAACAGGAAGAACAAGAAGAACTATTAATTGATTTAATAAGCAAGGTTGAGAATCCATAATTAAAATCTGAGTATCTGAGAAAATTAAGAAAATTCATCAGCCAAGAAGAACCAAAACAGTCTACCCAAAAGATAATCTGAATGCAACCTTAGAAAAATTTAAGAAAAGGAAAGAAGTTACTTTACGGGACTTACAATTAGAAATAAAAACAGTTAAAAAAGAAATCATTGAATTAAGACAATTGAGTCCAAAATTACAATCTGAAAATTATGAGATAAAACAAGATCTTATTAATTTATTAGAAAAGAAAAATCCTGAGTCCACCCCAGAGAGTCCAACAAACTCAGATGAAGAAAGCCCTATTCACGAGCAAGCCGTTAATCTAATTAAACATGTAAATTTCAGAAAATGGTATGCTCGAGTCACTATATTTGTTCAAAATTTTGAGTTAAACATAGTCGCCCTATTTGATTCTGGAGCTGACCTTAACTGTATCCAAGAAGGCCTAATTCCAACTAAGTATTACAAAAAATCAAAAGAATCGTTAAGTACTGCTTCAGGAAAATCCCTCCAGTTAAATTATGAAATCCCTAAGGCCCATGTCTGTCAAAATAAAATCTACTTTAAAACTTCTTTTGTTTTAATCAAAAATATTACTGATGAAGTCATATTAGGTCTACCGTTCATTGCCCTATTGTACCCTTTCCAGGTTGAACATGATGGTGTCATTTCCACCTGTTTAGGAGAAAAGATTAAGTTTGAATTTTTAAGTAAACTTGAGTTACATAGTTTAAAAGAATTACAGAAAAATGCAGTCACCAAAACTGTCCAGATTATCCAAAACAAAAATAAACAATTAAGATTTCTCCAGGAAGAAATTAAAACCAAATGAATTGAGCAACAACTGAGTCATACGTCTTTTCAATTACAAATATAACGATTTGAAGAAAAACTAAAACAAGAAGTCTGTTCTGAGTTGCCTACTGCATTCTGGCATAGGAAACAACATGTTGTCAGCCTTCCCTATGTCAAATCCTTTAGTGAGAAAAATATTCCTACTAAAGCAAGACCCATTCAAATGAGCCAGGAATTAATGGAATTTTGCAAACTTGAGATTGCTGATTTACTTAAAAAAATGAATAATTCGTAAGAGTAAGTCACCCTGGTCTTGTCCTGCTTTTTATGTCCAGAAAAATGCTGAATTAGAACGTGGTGTCCCAAGACTAGTCATCAATTACAAGCCACTTAATACTGTCTTAGAATGGATTAGATACCCAATTCCTAACAGAAGAGATTTAATCAACAGATTAGAAAAATCAGTCATCTTTTCTAAGTTTGATATGAAAAGTGGATTTTGGCAAATTCAAATTTCTGAGTCTGATAGGTATAAAACTGCTTTTGTTACTCCTTTTGGTCATTATGAATGGAATGTTATGCCTCTCGGCCTTAAGAATGCTCCTAGTGAATTCCAGAATATAATGAATGGATCTTTAATCCTTTCAGCCATTTTTCCATAGTTTATATTGATGATGTGCTTATATTCTCTGAGTCCATAGAACAACACTGGAAGCATCTGTATAAGTTTTTACAAATAGTTAAACAAAATGGTTTAGTTGTTTCTGCTAAGAAAATTAAGTTATTCCAAACTAATGTGAGATTTCTTGGGTTCAACATCTGCCAATCACAGATTAGTCCCATAGATCGAGTTATCCAATTTGCTGATAAATTTCCTGGCCAAATCCTAGACAAGAGTCAACTCCAGAGATTTTTAGGATCTTTAAATTATGTTTCTGCTTTTTATCAAAATCTGAGAAAACAATGTAAGCCTTTATTTGATCGTCTCCAAAATAATCCTCCTTCATGGTCATCCGCTCATACTGAAATTGTCAAACAAATCAAAGCCCATATCAAGACTCTTCCTTGTCTTGGTATCCCTTCTGCTAATTCATTTAAAATTGTTGAAACTGATGCTTCTAATGTAGGTTATGGAGGTATCCTCAAACAGAAAGTCCCTTCTGGTCAATTTGAGCAAATCATTCGATTTCACCTCGGCACTTGGTCCCAATCACAAAATAATTATAGCACTATTAAGAAAGAAATATTATCTATTATATTATGCATTAATAAATTCCAGTCTGATTTATTAAATCAAAAATTTTTAGTCTGAGTTGATTGTAAGTCTGCTAAGCATGTATTAGAAAAAGATGTTCAAAACATTGCATCAAAACAAATATTTGCACGTTGGCAAGCTATTTTAAGTATTTTTGATTTTGATATTGAATATTTGAGAGGAAGCGAGAATTCTATTCCTGATTTCCTTACTAGAGAATTTCTGCAGGAAAAACAATGGCAGAACGAAGAAAAGAAAGAGAAAAAGATGATAAACAAAAGAGTCAAATTAGTCAATCAAGTCAACCCCAGTCACTCCGAGTCCTCCCAACATCAATGAGTCAAGCCAAATATGAGCCTCCTTCTCAGATCGTCCCCTTCCCGGGATGCTCTCCTATCCAAATTAGTAACAGGTTTGCCAACCTAGGAGCCACAGTCGGCCAGGTTCGCCCCAGTTTCCAGTCTGCTTTAATTTCTAGTCATGATCCTTTTCAAGATATTGCTATTACTAACCCCCCCAGTTGTTTCTTACCTGAAGACATCTCCATACATGGTCAAGAGTCATAGTCACCTATTTGTCATTGAGTCCAAATATAATTCAATTGCTAATCCCATCACCATTGCTAAGTCTTATTTTCCACCAAATAGTCATTTCATTCCCCCAGCACCATTCAAGAACCTTAAATATTACAGAGACATCCTTCATGAGACTCATTCTATCACCATTAAGCCAATCAAAGACAGAGAAAACCCCCATATCATCCTTTATCATTCTCTTTACATTCACCAAATCATCAATGAAAATGAATGGAGTAGTCATCCCTATGATCTTAAAGTTATCCAATCAGAACTCCAATACAATTATTATGACTATATTGAAGCATGGTATTCTATCTTGCTTCACCAAACAGTTGATTTCAGTCACTCTTGGTTCTTGAACTTTGATAGCAAATTCAAAAGCTCTTTTCCTTACTGGTTCAATCACTGGTGGGAAAAACATGGTCCAGTCATTGATTTATTTCCTCCCCCCATGCAAGAATTAGTCAATTATTTTACTAATAAAAATAAATTCAAAGAATCTGAGTTGTTCTTCCCCAATCTGCTTCATTTTGTTGCCAAATATAAAGTCCCTTGGATCTTTAAATGGTCCTATCAGGTTAATTGGGAAACCAGAGTCCTATCTCGCCAATTTTCAATCAAATGGTGGGATAAATTTAAACTTGAGCGTATTGCAGATTATGTTTATGCTGATTTTCCTCCAGTCAAGAATCCGCATTCTAAGAAAAAGAGTTCCCCTGCCACATCACATTCTTCTCTCCCAATCGAGGGAAGGTCTAAGTCCGAATTACAAGATCTTGCTCGCCAACTAATGCTTCAAGCCTCACAGATGAATGATGATGCAGACTCTGATGCCTCTCCTGCGTCACAAACATCTACTAGTCAGCCCAAGCTAGCCAGTCAAACTCCAGCCCCAAAAATGCGGTGGAGTGATTATCCTGATGAGCATGACCCCTATGATTTCGGTCTTTCAATCTAGGAGATGATTAAAGTTAAATTTGATGAGATGATTAAAGTTAAAGTTAAAGTTGCCTTGCAGAAAAGCATCTGAACCCGTGCCTTCATCAGTCTAAAAGCCGTGTTCTTTTTGAGATTCCCCGACAAAAGTAAATGCTACTGCACTTAGTAAAAGCAAAAGCTTTCGCGTGCTTCTACAGTTACTTTTCACAAAGCATCCAAAGTTGCCAGCTCACCAAAAGTCATCTGAATCTGTTTTATTTGTCTATTTAAGAAGGCTTCGGCCTCTGTTTTGAGCAGAATGTAATTATAGTACACTATAATTTTCTCAGTTTCAAAGTTCTATCGGGAACCAATACTCTGAAGAATTAAGTGGTGAAACTAGGATCTTTGTAAGTGTTTTGCATTCTCCAAGTTATCAATATATTTGAGATATTTTGAGAATTACTTATTTTGATTAATGCTTATTTTCATTGCATCTATTTTCATATATTCATTAATTTGTTTCATGCATAAACTGCGTCTGTTCTATAATCTCTGTGTTTACACTTGTCTTCAGTTGTGTTCTTCTCCCTCTCACTGGTTCTAGACCCCTTCAGTGTGTTTATATATATATATATATGTATATGTATAGTTGAGTGAGTGAAGAATTAGAGTTTTTCAGTGGTTTGGCAAGAGTTGCAAGATTGAGAGAATGGGGTTTATGAAAGAGTTGACTTGTGTTTTGAAGAATTTTTAAATGAATTATGTTTTGAGTAATTAAATAATGAATTGTGAACCTGCATGTCTTGAGCATTAATTTTACCCGGTGGGGTTACTACATTGTTTTTAACTGCAAATCTTGTTTTTGTCCACTCACATGTTTTCTGTTTTGCGTCCCCCCAGCCAGTAGCCGCTCCAGGAAGCGTGCAAGTGGTGTACAAGGCTCGAACTGTGAACCTTCCTAGTTAGGATTTGAGTAATTTCTTCTACTCAACTGTTCTTGTAATCTAAATTCAGTAGATGCTCTGTTATCGCCCCTGGTAGACTTTACTTGTGAGCCCGGAGGCCATTTAGTATGTTTTGTTGAATTATGAAAGCATGCTGCTGGTTGGGATTTTTATTTTATGTATGTTGCAGGTTGAAATTTTTGTTGGGTTTGCTTAAATTACAGGGGAGACTCTGCCAAAATTTTGATAGAGAGTCTCAGTTTTTAGTAAGTGGGCCCGGCATCGGGAAGATGTCGGAACAAAGACGGGGTCCGCTTCGGTTTCCGGGAAATTCCGGGGCGGGTCCTGTCATATTTGGGCAGTCTGAAACATTTTCTAAGAGTGGAAGTCACTCGATCTAAAGATGGCTTATTTCTTTCACAAAGGAAGTATGTCATGGACCTGCTAGCAGATACTGAAATGCTTGATTGTAAACCAGTTGATATACCTGTGAGATCCCACATCGACCAAACGGAGAGGGGGTGATGTGCCTTATATGGCACACCTCGCATCCATCTAGTAGGAGGCCTTTTGGGAGCTCACTGGCTTCGGGTTCGTAGGAACTCTGAAGTTAAGCGAGTTGGAGGCTGGAGCAATCCCAGGATGGGTGACAACCCTGGAAAGTTGCTTCGTGAGCTCCCAGAAACAAAACCGTGCGGGCTGGTGAGAATGTAGCCAGGCCCAAAGCGGACAATATCCTGCTACGGCGGAGCCGGTCCGTGGTGTGACAGTTTGGTATCAGAGCCACTTTGCCGTGTGGTGCGAGTGTGCCGACGAGGACGTCGGATCCCTTAAGGGGGTGGATTGTGAGATCCCACATCGACCAAACGGAGAGGGGGTGATGTGACTTATATGGCACACCTCGCATCCTCATAGCATGAGGCCTTCTGGGAGCTCACTGGCTTCGGGTTCGTAGGAACTCCGAAGTTAAGCGAGTTGGAGGCTGGAGCAATCCCGGGATGGGTGACCACCCTGGGAAGTTGCTTCGTGAGCTCCCAGAAACAAAACCGTGCGGGCTGGTGAGAATGTAGCCAGGCCCAAAGCGGACAATATCCTGCTACGGCGGAGCCGGTCCTTAGTGTGACAATACCTATTGTTGAGAATCATAAACTTGGTGTTATGTGGATCATGTCCCAAATAACAAAGAAAGATACCAAAGGTTAGTTGGGAGATTGATTTATTTATCATTGACACGCCCTGATATTGCCTATGCTGTAAGCGTTGCTAGTCAATTTATGCATTCACCTAGTGAAGATCATATGGCTGCTGTGATGCGTATTCTGAGTTACTTAAAGTCTGCTCCTAAGAGAGGTTTATTATTTAAGAAAAATGGTCACTTAGATCTAGAAGGTTACACTGACGCAGATTATGCAAGGAATATTACAGATAGACGTCTACATCATGTTACTTCACCTTTGTTGGTGGTAACCTAGTTACGTGGCGTA
>NW_023010413.1:9533-16807 GCF_902201215.1 Prunus dulcis | reverse complement strand
AGACATAAGATTGCGAAGCCCTATCATTCCAAGTCACGAAAACATGCGCAAAAAGTTTAAAATCAAAGATGATTAGGTGAAATCAAGCATGAATCTTCCGTGTTTGGTATTAATTAAACAAGAAATAAGCAAAAATCATGATATTTTTACCTTCATCCTGTCTTAAGTCTATCAAAAGAACATTGAATTGTCATATTTAACTCCGGAATCATGATGAGAAAAAATAAAAATAAAAATAAATCATAATTAAAATCAATTTGATTACTAAATGGCATAAATATTTTTATTCAACTACTTATTATTGAAATATTTTAAGTTCCAACAATTATTTTTGCAATGAAAAACCTACTACAATATTTTGCAAATTTTTTCATATTTCTAATTTCTCGTTTACACTATATTCTAAATGAAAACAATTTTTACACAATATATTTATTTTCCTTCTCTAGCAAAAGAAAAGGAAAAAAGAAAAAAAAAAGATCTTTAGAAATTAAATAATTAAATTTTTTGTTGTAGGAGATATTTAACAAACGAGAGAGTGTTGCACTAGCCACTAGATAAAAGGCATTTATGTATTTATGAGAAAACAACGTAAGGGTAGTTTTGGTATGAAAATGTTAATTCCGAGTTACCCTTTCTCTATCTCACCTAAGCCATATGACTATAGGTCGTAACCTCATAATTACAAGAGACAATTATCATGTTTCCCAAAACTTGAATCAATTTTTCCGTCAACAATTTCAGCATACATCCCATCTTTTGGTATGACAATTCTTTACCAAAATCATCAGGGGTATACAATCCTTTCCCATTTTCAAATACGGGTATCAAAAATGTTTTTAAATCTTTTTAGCCCGTAAAAAATTATTCTCAATTTAAACTACCAAACACGTTCTCAAATCTTGAAAATTGTAAAACGTTACGGGACGAATCTTATAAATATCTATTCTTTATGCTTTTGCCTCCCTCTCTTTCTCTCTCAACCAAATACTAGAAAGAAACTAGTGGGCATTGATTTGGGCCTCAAGACCAAAGGTGTGTTGATCCAACCCTAGAAATTTTGAAGCATTCTCTTTGTATATAATAAAGCCCATTTCATATTCTGGCAAGAAACACGATAATCATGAAGAAAAAAACTTAATTGCATAGCATTTTCATTGAACACATAATATAGCTTACATGGATATTAGAATCCAAAACTACCTAATTAAGTCTCCTAATACACCTTCATTAATCTGACGGAGGTTGGTACACATACATAGTACAAAATCCACCAACCACTCATATTAATTGTAGCCTCTGCCTCTCTCTGGCTGTTAATAATTTTCTCTTCACTTGGGGCGACATGCTGCCTCAATAGGCCCAGCTTGCCTTGCCATCTGAAAGAAAAAAAAAATCAAAACACTTTTTAATATATATATATATATATATATACACACTAGCCTCTTTACACGCGCTTCCGTGCCTGCGAAAGGTTTTTTTTTAAAAAAAATTTAAATTTATTTTAGAATTAAAAAGATAATGGATAGTTGTGTTCCATGAAAATATGATCTATTATCTGATTTTTCTTTTAATTTTAATTTTTTTTAAAACATGAAAAAGTGTGAATTTACTATATTATTCTCATTTAATTAATAATTTAAATTCTTAATGTTTGTATTAACCAAGGACATTTTCTGGTATTTTAAATATTTTACCATTATCTATCTTTTGCTTATATATATATATATGCCGGTGTAATTTGGAGAGTTTACCTGAAAATAAGCCTCAAGCCTCTTCTTTAGTGTTGCATGCTCTTTCTTCAATGCTTGGAAAGTCCTCATGCATCTGGGTTTACCATCAAAACTTTTAAGTGACCTACCAATTTTATCTACCCATTTTTCCCCCTTTTTTAAAATTTATTCTCCATATTATTAATTTATTATATATTTTATACGAATATAAAGAGAGAGAATTAGAACTCAAGTTAAGAGAATATAATTATAATAAGAGTTTTTAAGTAATTGATGCTAAGATTGCGTACGTACCCTTCTCCATTTCCTGCATCACAATATTCCCTAAACTGTTGGCACTCAGCTTTTACTTTTTTGGCTCCGATGCTGCACCAATTAAGAGAAATGCTTAGTTGGGATTAAATCTTGTCATCTCAAAAGCCAACACAGAATATACTTACAGATTCCTTTCTAATATCTCTTGAAATAATAACAAAATGAGGATGTTTTATTTTTATTTTTTTACCTTGAGCTACTTCCCTTGAACTGATGCATGTAGCTGTCCAACTTACTAAAATCACGAGGGGTCTTCTCTCTGCATAAATATATATATATATATATGAAATAATCAACCAAAATATATGTATTGTAATTGAAATTTTTTTTAAAAGTAAACATTATAATTTGACTCACAGTGCCAGCTCTATGGCTTGGAGTGATCTATATGAATCTCGGTAGTACGACGTAGCAATTTCCTCCACAAAATTTGGATTAGAGTCATCTTGCAACTCCTCCAACTGAATAAACTGTTCGTCCAGAAATCCCTGAAATTCCCAAGAATAATTTGAAAATGGATGATATAAATTTGCATGCACGTATCCATTTTATTGTTCTGGGATTATTGTGCTATTTTTGGGGAACTCAATGGTGTCATTTGCATTACATGTATGATATGAACAATGTCTCCCTGCATTGGTACCTTGTAAAATATAAATTACGAGTTTGAAGATTAATAAAGTGAGGAATTTAAATTTGAAAAGAAAAAGGGAAAATGAAAAATAAAAAGAAAAACCTGATCAAAGAGGGACTGCCTCATGAGACGAACCTGCCTACGCGACTGGTTTTTGTCCATTTTATGAGAAGGGTAGAAAAGCAAAGGATAATAAAGAAGATATATTTTGGAGAGAGAGAGAGAGAGAGAGAGAGTTGGAAGAACAATGTGTGATGAGATAAATTGTTAAGGAGCAAGGAAGGGTTTATATAATAGTTGGTAGGGTGTGTGTAGGAGGGGAACTGAGGCTGAGGGTAGAACGTGGACAACTTTCCATGAAAAGGGAAGAGCATGGAGTGTTTGAGGGTAGTATTGGCAAATTTGATTCTGGTACTAAGTGATAAATAAATAAATTATTTATTTATTGTTATTAATTATTTATGAATATTATGTTAAATCTGGAATGACCTGCTTCTGCATGTAGACAGATTCTAAATAGTAAATACCCCCTCATTTTAGATATTATCATTTTTTTTAATTGAAATGAGTTGAATTAAAATGCCCATATTCTCCAATGGAGACACCAAAAGGGAGATTAGATAGCAACATATATATATATATATATAATGATTCAAAAATATATAAAAATATATATCAATGACATTCCATTTTTTTTTAAAGAACATTTCATATTGAGGGAAGCGACAATATATTAAACTCACACTCACTATACGTATGTTAGCCCAAGATCTTGTCTGAATGAGTAAATACTCTAAACCACTATACTGGTGGATTATTTGCATAATGACATTACAGTTTTTATGTGTAAAAGTTTTATAACAAAATTAATTTGCATTTATATATATACTCTTCTGAGTTTTTATAGTCATCAATTGGTTAAATTCTTCGAATAATCTGGCTGAAAAAGAGGTACGATAATATATTCCCCTTTATAATTAATTAAGTCTTCTGCTTTCACTAACGTGGGAAGGGTGCTCATTAATCAAAAGGTACATATTTCCAATAGAAGGAGTGAGAGTTGGGTTAAAAAAAGCAAATCCATGGTTTGATGCGGCTCTTTCGCATATTTTAGTGGCCACCTCAAGCATGCATGAATATGAGACAAACACTTCATCCTGAAACTGAAAGAACCCAAAAGCTAGCATGAACTAAAGCCAAAAGAATGCATTATATATATATATATATAACACAATGGATGGGAAGGCTGATGGTTACGGGCATGTTTGGAAGTGATTCTGTCAGGGACGATTCTATTTATAGGGTAGAGTGAGCTGCTGCCCAGCCCAAAATTTTCAAAAAAGACAAATAGCTAAATAAGTTTATCTTAGCCTGAAAAAAAATGTTGAAATCCTATCTCTATTTATACAGCCAAAATGAATAAATAAATTCTATCTCTATCTTCATTGTATTATAGAGTACGCTTCCTATCATGTTTTTTTTGTAGACTGAAATTCTCTTTTAAATAATGAACATTTTCTCTTTTTTCTCTTTCTCCCCATCACTTTTCTCTCATTCCTTTTTTTTCAGTCATCTTCTTCCTGATTCTCTCTTTTTTCTTTAATGTGTCTCTCTTGTAGAATTTGGGTTTGTTCTAATAAATTGAATTTATGGCTTGTTGAATTAGGATTTCTAAATTGAATTGGGACTTGCGAAATAAAAGCTTTGAATTGTGAATTAGGTTCCTTAATGTAGGAGAAATTATATGATATGTTCTTTTAAGCCCAAAAGAAATGATTTTTTTTGTTTTTCTTTTGTCGAAATGGTTTACTTGGGTTCAAATGAATGTATGATATTTTTTTAGGCTTAAACGTTAAAATGGTCCCCCTCTCTCTATTAAAAAAAAAAAAAGGCCCTTACCCGACTAGCTCCCAGCAAGATCTTCCCCAACCCAACCATTGCATAGCCATTTGCCCCATCCTCCGTCGTGGCCCCCAAATCTTCCACCCCATCTCTCCCCCTTCTGTCGTACGCCTTCGTTCATCACCATCCTCAACCCCACAATAGTCACCCCCTTTCTTACTACTCACTCGCTAAGCAGCCTTCTCCTTTTCGAACTACGCCCATCCTTTATTTTTTTCAAGTTTTTACTTTTCTTTTTAATCTAATGTTATGTTAGTTTAATGGCTTATTATCACAAAACGTCCCTAAAGTTTACGAAACTATCAGATTGCATCCTTAATGTTTTTTTTTGTCATTCGTGGTCCTCAAAGTTAGCATGTATGATCACAAATGATCCCTGCCGTTAGGTTCCGTCAAAAACTCCGTTAGTTTGCTGACGTGGCATATATATACGTCACAAAACATCCTTGAGGTTCCCACACCTATCACAAATGGTCCTTACGAAATTTTTTAATTTTTTAAATTTAAAATTCATAAAATTTTTGTTTTCTTTTTAAAATTTTATGAATTTAAATTATTTTAAAAAATATATTATATTTTAAATACATGTGACACTATATTATTGTAGATGTGGGCTCCATATATATGCCACATCAACAAACTAATGAAATTTTTAAAAAATAATTTAAAATTCATAAAATTTAAAAATGAAAAAAAAACTAAAGGTTTAGGGTTCATAAATGGTCCTCAAGATTAAAATACTTCTATAAATTGTTTTTTCATTTATAAATAATTTTAAAAAGAAAACCAAAATTTTATGAATTTTAAATTTTTTTAAAAAAAATTCGTAAGGACCATTTGTGATAAGTGTGTAAACCTCAGGGATGTTTTGTGATATATATGTATGCCACGATAGCAAACTAACAAAGTTTTTGACAGACCCTAACGTCAGGGACCATTTGTGATTCCACATACTAACTTTGAGGACCATAAGTGACACAAAAAAACATTAAGGATGCAATCTGATAGTTTCGTAAACCTCAGGGATGTTTTGTGATAATAAGCCTAGTTTAATTGAAGTTTTAATATATTTTTAAATAAATCTAACTTTAAAAAATAAAAATAAAACATCTTTATATGTTTTCAAAAAAAGAAAAGAAAAAAGATTATCATGTTCATATTTAACGGCAATTTTAATTGAATGGATCAAATTGACTAACGGTCTTAAACACATGGATCAAATAGGCCAAATTAAAAATACAGAGACTAAATTGGCCAACATGGTAAAAAAAAAAGGCTTATTATCACAAAACATCCCTGAGGTTTACAAAACTATCAGATTGCATCCTTAATGTTTTTTTGTGTCACTTATGGTCCTCAAAGTTAGTATGTGGAATCACAAATGGTCCCTGACGTTAGGGTCTGTCAAAAACTTTGTTAGTTTGCTATCGTGGCATACATATATATCACAAAACATCCATGAGGTTTACACACTTATCACAAATGGTCCTTACGAATTTTTTTTAAAAAAATTTAAAATTCATAAAATTTTGGTTTTCTTTTTAAAATTATTTATAAATGAAAAAATTATTTATAAATGAAAAAACAATTTATAGAAGGATTTTAATCTTGAGGACCATTTATGAACCCTAAACCTTTAGTTTTTTTTTCATTTTTAAATTTTATGAATTTTAAATTATTTTTAAAAACTTCATTAGTTTGTTGATGTGGCATATATATGGAGCCCACATCTACAATAATATAGTGTCACATGTATTTAAAATTTAATATATATTTTAAAATAATTATAATTCATAAATTTTAAAAAGAAAACAAAAATTTTATGAATTTTAAATTAAAAAATTTCGTAAGGACCATTTGTGATAGGTGTGTGAACCTTAAGGATGTTTTGTGATATACATATATGCCACGTCAGCAAACTAACGGAGTTTTTGACGGAACCTAACGGCAGGGACCATTTGTGATCATACATGCTAACTTTGAGGACCATGAATGACAAAAAAAAACATTAAGGATGCAATCTGATAGTTTCGTAAACTTTAGGGACGTTTTGTGATAATAAGCCAAAAAAAAAAGTGAATCATTTTGACATTTAATCATATTTTTCAATCCCCAAAGTGGTCTTACTTTTCTTTAAAGAAAATTACATACTTAGTGTTAACTGTATTACAGCGGGGGTTACAATTTAGAATTTGCCTTGGGCCTTAGAAAACTATGACTGACTCTATTAACTTGTGTCGTTGAATTTAATATGTAAATTTTACCTAATCGAGAAATTCTGGATTCGTCATTGTCTAGAATAATCCTTGTTACAGTGGTAAATATAAGATTCGGCGGGTAGAGAATATTGGTGAGCAAATTAGGTAGATGTCACTTGATAGAAATATATCCCACAAAATTATGATTGACAGAGCAACTTCACCTTGCAGTGGTCCTTGTCATGTCTGCCTCTAGATCTCACTCTCACTCTGCCTGCAATTTCTTTCGGCAAGATGTTGAAAGGAGAAAGACGTGTTTATTAAGAAGGGATTCGGCCTTTATTCCTCTGCCAGACCCAAATGAGAGCAGAAAGCAAGAGCTGTATTTATACAGTTCCTCTCTCTCTCTCTCTCTCTCTCTCCAACTTTTTTGTTCTCCTGAAAAAGGTCTGGTCACATCTGCTCCTTTGTGTCTGCTTTGTTAAAAGAGTG
>NW_023010413.1:2691-6688 GCF_902201215.1 Prunus dulcis | reverse complement strand
ATAAATACATACGTCGTAAATAATGACACTGACAACTATTTCCACGTCATCTTTTATAGAAAAATCTAAGTGGAAAATTTATTTTACGACGGCTGTTTTTATATAGGCGACGTAGTAGGAATAAATAACGTCGTCTTCTAATGTATTTAAAGACGTCATATTTTTTGTTGTCGTGAAAATGATATTTAACGGCGGCTTTTTTTAGTTGTCGTCGTTGTATGTCTATCTTGCGGCCTTGTTCTGTTAATATGTGTCATATTTTTCCTTTTAACGACGGTTTTTTTAGAGAGTTGGTCGTCAATTCTCATCATCGACTGCTTTTTTAGATCTTTTTGCAGTACAAAGACGTCGTTTTGTATTTGTTGATGACGTTGTATATTTTAACAACGACGGTGATTTAGCGTCGTGGTTTATGAGGGAAAAGATGACGGTGGATTCCACGACCATTGAAAATCTGAATACACGATGGTGATTTACCGTCGTCTTTTTGCTTTTTTGTAGTAGTGTAGTTGTGTAAATACCAATGTGATTGTGCAAATACGTGGTAGTATATGTGTTCACGTTATTTCATATTGTATTTCAGGAAATGGGATCCAACGTGGAGCTGGTATGGCCAGAGTCAGAGGCATATTCGTCACGGGTGAACAACTGCTCACATGCAAATTCATCTCTAGCTGCAATTCGAGCAAAGTTGAGTGCGGAACAATTAGAACAATTCAAGACATCATGCTTTGGCCATCTTCTGAATATAGATAAGATTCAGTTTAGTGGGCAGATTGTGCATGGGGTTGTGTTGCGTAGAGTAGCGGGGCAGGGTGTGAAAGACTTGGATGGACTGAGTTTCTTAATAGGGTGTGACGTTGCTCAGTTCACTCATCAGGATTTCTGTTTGATCACAGGGCTTCGTTTTGGGGAAGTGCCTGAAGTTTCCAGTGGAGAGAGTGATGAAATTAGACTTCAGAAAAGATATTTTATAGATGAAGGAATTACATGCAATGCTTTAGAAGAAGCATTTCTGAGGTGCACAGAGGGAGATGACATCTACAAGCTAGCTCTTGTTTACTTTGCTGAGTTAGTGGTTTTGGGAAGGGACAAACATTTGAACATCAATCTAAATTACCTGACCCTTGTAGAGGACTTGGATGCGTTCAACAGGTATCCGTGAGGTTCGGTGTCCTTTGACAAAACCCAAGACAGTCTATTTTCTGCACCAACAAAGTATGTGAAAAGCTTTGAAAATGAAGAGGGAAGAAGGAAGGGGAAAAGTAAGGTAACGGGAACAAGCCGGAGAAATGAGAAGGGCAAGAAGGATAAGCATGGTGAAGCGCAAAGAGGTGGCTGGAGTTTTAAAGGTTTCACGTATGCTTTCCAGGTACATGGTAATAATGTTCATGTCAGTTATGTTTTTTTTTTCTTTAAAACTTAAATAATGACTTTTGTCCTGTGAATTGTGTAGATTTGGGTATATGAATTAATTCCTAGAATGGCGGACCTGAATTACTGCAAGGTTGTTGATCCGACCGCTGTCTCGTGTATTTTGCGATGGAGAACTACTACGTCTGTTCCAGAGATGAGAAAGTTGAACAATTATTTTTTCCAGAGCAAAGAGGTTTGGTTTGCAGCCCTTGGAACTATTTATAAGATTCAATGAAATTATGAAGTAGAATGATTGAATATGACTCTTGTCTGTATTCTGAAACAGTCAGTTCAGTTGCGGGCGCTATGTCCAAGTGAAGAGGAAGTGAGACAACCATATTTGAGTTGGCCACAAGATCGCCCTGCTGTTGTCTCGGCAGAGTCAATTCCTTCTTCATGTGCTGATCTTGATGAGTTGAACAAGGTGGTAAGCTTGTTGAGGTCCGAGTTGTTTCAAGTAAAGCGGGAAAAAGACGTCCTTGAGTTAAAGGTCATACGGATGGAAAAACTTTTGGACCACTGTTTAGGTCCTCAGTTTGAGCAGGAAGTAAGGAGGGACCTAGCTTTACTGAAAGAGAGGACGAATCGTTGTGTCATCTCACATCTATTTAAGGGAAGTGAGGAAATGGATGACATTCAATGGGATGAAGGGCCAAGTAACAAAAATGAGGGAGAGGAAAAGGAAGATGAAGGGATTGAAGGGGGTGAAGGGCCAAGTAATAGAAATGAGGGAGAGGAAAAGGAAGAGGAGGGGATTGAAGGGGGAGAAGTGCAAGGAAAACCAAGTGAGGTAGAGGAAGCTCAAAGGAAAAGAAGTGAAGGAGAGCAAGTGAAAATAAAAAGCAGCAAGGGAGAGGAAGCGCAAAGAAAGACCAGTGAAGGAGAGGAAGTGAAAAGAAAAAGCAGTAAGGGAGAGGAACTGCAAAAAAAAATCAGTGAGGGAGAGGATCCGCAAAGAAAAAGAAGGGAGGGCAAGGAAGTGAAAAGACAAAGAAGTGAGGAAAAGGAAGTGCAAAGAAACCAATGTGAGAAAGAAGATAATGAAGTTATGTTGCAGGGCGATGACATTGGCGAGAGCACGGAGGGGACAAAGGTTGAGTTTACTCTCGGGGACATTGATTTGGATCAACCTACAGCTGTGCTATCTCAGTTGAACGTTTGGTTGAATGATAAAGGTAAAGCTGTGGAACAAGGGGTCCAATTACGGAAAAGGAAGAGGATCATTCCTATGTGGAAGATCATTGAAGGTAGTGAATTGGTTCAAAAAACTCTGCCAGAGACAACCCGACTTCAGATGTTAGACCCAATGAAGGCGATTCCGCATGATGATATGGTGAAATTGCTGAAACTTTGTTGGGAATGGCGCCATAACCCAAAGTAAGTCCCTTGTTTTTTGAGATAGAAGGCATGAGTGTATATATTTTTTAATTGTTGTGTTCTAAAACTTTTTTATATTCATAGTTTGGTGATGCAATTTGGCAACGTGGAAGCTGAGATTGAATTCTTCGCTTCCCTCGTCAAAGCTGATGGTTGGCTTAAAGGAGATGTAAGTTTAATTGATTATGCATTTGTTTTAATGTACATAGATTATGAGATTGACAAGAAAAACATGTTGCAGCACATTGATTTGGGGTTGTATCTCATCCGGAAGCGACAATAAGAGTTGGAGGAAGTAGAAATATCGGACTGGACAACGACCGATGTATTTTTTATGGTATGTCATGGGCCTTGACCAAGTGCTGTTAATAATTACAAATTATCCATACTTGCTTTGTGGAGGTGTTTAACCATTGATTGTTTTCTATTTCACAGAATCACATTCGTACTTGCTTTGCGGATAATAAAAGAAAAAAACAGCAGGTTGGGTGGAAAATCAGAAACAGTTTACTAAACGTTGTAAATGGGAAGGTTCCGCCGTGTGGGATGGATTGGCAGAACGTGTATAAGGTGTATGCCCCATTTATGTTGACGAAGTAGAAGTATTGGGTGGCTGTAATGATTGATCTGGTTTTGTGTGAAATCAAAGTGTACGATTCAAAGGTTTCACTTATTCCAGATGACATCGTAAAGGAAGAACTCGCCCCGCTTTCAATTACGCTTCCAAATCTTCTCAACACCATCGACTTTTATGAAGAAGGTGTTTACGCAAACAATTGCAGCCGAGATTGGTGGTGTCCGTGGCCAATAGAGCGTGTGGATGTTCCACAACAGTCTAATCAGTAAGCACAACTTTTTGACTCCATTTTATTACTTTAAATTGTCAATTACGTTAGAATGTCATTAGTTGAATTGATCGAGTTCTTGTTTTGCTTCAGAGGCGATTGTGGCATGTTCGTGTTGAAGTACATTGAGCTTTTGAGCGCTGAGCTTCCGTTAGCTACTTGCACCTCGCAGAACATGCCCTTTTTTCGGTTGAAATTGGCTGCAGAGATAACACGGGAGATGCTTACATGCCATGATATTGGTTGAACTTGGTTTAGGTACATGATGATTAAATAGGTTTTGGGAATGTCCAATTTCAAACTCATGTAAATACACAATAGAGACCTACGGGTCCTTTTCGAATTCTACCTCTGCTCCT
>NW_023010413.1:0-1458 GCF_902201215.1 Prunus dulcis | reverse complement strand
AGGTTTGACACTTTCAAAATGGCTTCCCTCGATTTTTGTCTGATTTTGAAACCCGAAGCACCATTGTAGCTCCACAATACTGACACCTCTTTGTTTGAGCGGGAGATGAAGACGAAGACATGTTGAATCTTCTCAGTTGTACCTCTTCTCACTCAGATCTACTCACTGAAACCTCTTCGGACTCATACCTTCTCACTCATAGTTGTCATTCATACCCCTTCCCTCATAACCCTAAACTTCTCACTCAACTCTCTCTCATCTCTGCCCAAATCGAATTATATCCTTCTTGTCGGATCATTTGGTGGGTTGGTCACGATCTCGACACTTGTACCGTCAGTATTGTGACATCTTTTAGCCCGAAAAGCAATATAACCTACTTAACCACCAAATATAATTTCTGAAAAATGAGGGGACACTGCTTCAAATTTATTATTTTATTTATATTTCATTAAGGCAACTAGTTGGATAAGAATCCATCATTATTGGTTTCATTTTAATAACATTACTAGGGGTAGTTGGGTGTGGGAAAATGAAAAAGTATATGATGGACCTTCTGTCACTAGTCAGCAATCCATCATATTTGTATCAATGAATTTGATAGCGGGAAAATCCCAAAAATGCCTATGCAAATAGCCATTTAATTAACTTTTTGACTGTCTGACTCTCTATGCACCGTTATGACGTTTTCCCTTCTTTTGTCTTCAGTTTTAATTCACTTGGGTTCAGTTTCTTTAAAAACGGTCAACTTGGAAAAACCCCAACTGGAAACACCTTTTCAAAACACTATAAACAGAGGCTAAAACAAAACCAAAACCCCATATATTCTCATTTCTCCCCTCTTCCACTCCTCAAATCGTTCCATTCCAAAAACATTTCAATGAATTTGAAACATTTCACTACACTCGGAGGAAAGAGAAGGAAGCATCTCCATTTGGATATGCCCCAAGCCTTCATCCCGGAGTTAGCTTGGTTTAAAGTGATGTTATACGTGGCACCCCAATCATCGGAAGATCTCTTCCGTATGGCATCTGTGTGCCCATTGTTCCATACTTTGGCAAACACTCCACAAGTGTGGAACACCATTTCAATGGCAAAGTACCCAGACCATCCTAGCTGGTACCATGCCAATCCTGCGGTCCAGCATTTCTTGCAACAATGCAGGGCTTGCGATAACCCTGAGTCGATATTTAGAGAAGCATTCGAAGTGTTTTTCATGCAGGGTAACGTGGAAGCGTTGTATGGGATGCGCATTGCAGCCACGGCAGGCCATATGGAAGCGGCATATCTAGTTGGACTACTTGGCATGTCCGGAATTGGTCAGTCAAAAGAGGATGCATTAGAATTCTTGTGTTCTTTGAATCAACGTAACAACATTGATATGAAAGGAACCAGGGATGCTTTGAGACGAAGATTAAGCCGACCAATAGTTGCAAGACATATCCTAGATATGTTTGACTA
>NW_023010412.1:0-16824 GCF_902201215.1 Prunus dulcis | reverse complement strand
TCTTTTTTAGAAAAATCGAAGTGGAAAATTTATTTCACGACGGTCGTTTGTAAATAAGAGACGTAGTAGTTTTCAATAACGTCGTCTTCTCATGTATTTAAAGATGTCATATTTTTTCTTGTCGTGAAAATTATATTTAACGGCGTAGTGTTTTAGTTGTCGTTGTTGTATGTCTATCTTGCGGCCTTGTTCTTTTAATATGTGTCATATTTTTCCTTTTTAACGACGGTGATTTGTTTGTGTTGGTCGTCTATTCTCATCCTCGACTATTTTTTAAAACTTTTGCAGACTAAACACGTCTGTTTTTATTTGTTTTCGACGTTGTTTTATTTAACAACGTCTAATATTTATCGTCGTTGTTTGTTTCTGAAAATAGGACGTATAAATTTTGTAATACGACTCTCATATATTTGTAACCGGCGTTGTTTCGTTGTTCAACGTCTACTCTATAAATACATACGTCGTAAATAATGACACTGACAACTATTTCCACGTCATCTTTTATAGAAAAATCGAAGTGGAAAATGTATTATACGACGGCTGTTTTTATATAGGCGACGTAGTAGGAATCAATAACGTCGTCTTCTAATGTATTTAAAGACGTCATATTTTTTTTTGTCGTGAAAATGATATTTAACGGCGTCTTATTTTAATTTTCGTCGTTGTATGTCTATCTTGCGGCCTTGTTCTGTTAATATGTGTCATATTTTTTCTTTTTAACGACGGTTTTTTTAGAGAGTTGGTCGTCTATTCTCATCCTCGACTGCTTTTTTAGATCTTTTTGCAGTACAAAGGCGTCGTTTTGTATTTGTTGATGACGTTGTATATTTTAACAACGACGGTGATTTAGCGTCGTGGTTTATGAGTGAAAAGATGACGGTGGATTCCACGACCATTGAAAAACTGAATACACGACGGTGATTTACCATCGTCTTTTTGCTTTTTTGTAGTAGTGGGAAGAAGTCAAGGTCAAAATTTTAAGAAAAAGGGCAATTAGGTCTTTTGTGCCCGACATTTTCCACGTGTCGGACACGCACAGGGTTCGACTTGAATTCCAAAGCGGAATTTGATTCGGGTCCTGTCACCATTAGATGGGCAAATCAGAATAACAAAGAAGGTCCAAGCAAAGAGATAAAGGTTTATGGAATTTTAAGAAAAAACAAGCAAACCTTTATACAGAGTACTATGCTTAAGCCAATTTATATTTTTGCAAACACAACTAGTACCAAGAAAGAGTAGTCTTATCCAGAAAATCAAAGCCCTCAAATCCTAAACAAAAATTAAACATTAAGGGCCAGTTTGGTAACATTTTTTGTCACGGCCCGATTCGAAAATAAGGAGTATTCCCAGATCAGGATGTGAGTTATACCATAGTTATAAGAATAAAATCCTACAACCATGATATGATGAGAAAAAGAGCCACAAATAAAAAATAAATTTACTTAACAACACAGAAATCAGAGTCAGAGTAGCTCGCAGTTAATTACACACTAATATATTTTCAAACAGTTGACTACTTACAAAAGTTAATTACACAAATCAATAACAAAAGCCTAGTAGCTCGGTTGAAACCTGCTTCCTCAAACTTCGCCTTGAATCATGCACAATCTATTAGGGTATGAGCATTCTAATGCCCAGTAGAGTACCGTTAAACCCCTCAAGGTCAACTATCACAGTTAATCAAAGTGTCATGTATCAAACAACACAAGATACAGAAATCATGCAACCATACCAGATAAATAAATTTGCATATGCCATGATGCCATGAACTCACTCCCTTCTAATCCCACTAATTCATACCTTAGGGCAACATGCCTGCATGTCCCAACCATGCGTTTTACCGATGTGGCTCCGAATACCCTGAAGTATGAACTAGAGCCCATCCGTCCCTTAACTCAGTTTTATTTTGTTTACAAATTTCTCAACTTTCACTTTTCATTAGAGGCCCCCTGCTCCCATCACCTCAATATATTCAAGCCCTGCTCCCATCACTTGAATTTATTCCACATATACCTCAAACCACACACACACACACACACACACCTCAAACACCAATGTCTTTATGATGCATATGTAATGCAATGCAAACCCCATTTATCTCTGCTGAAAATACTACAGATAATAACAGTAATATTTCAAGCTGCATCACATGAATAATAATATTTACCCAATATCAAATAAAATCCACAAAGAAACATCAATAATAATATTCACATAACATCAAATAATATTTGCCGAGTAAAGCAACAATAATAATCATATTTATAGTACTATATATAAGCACCAAGATTAAAAGTGACATAGCCCAATCATGGGAAAATTAGGAAACCCTACCTCATGTCCAGTTAGCTAAAATACGAAATTTACCCTTCAGAGATTCTCGGAGTTGTTGAATCTACCCTTCTGATCCAATTCCTGAGCAAATTTAAATTCAAATTATTATTGAGCAATCTTCACTTTATTTCACCTAAGTCCAACCTCGATCCTATGCATTTCAAAGATTTTGCATAAAAATGACAAAAATGCCCCTATGACAAACCTAGGGTCCAAAGCGGCCAAATCTCGTCCAAAATAGTCTAAAACTCATTCCTATGCTCTGTCAACACCAAAATAAGGCCACTACACCCGTTATCCAAAAGTTACTATTTGGGTCTCATGGGCCCCACAACAAATCCATACTTTACACCACCTCGGATTGACTCAAAACATATATCATCAGACTCAAATCGAGAAATCGAGTTGAATGGACTAAAAATATGGCCTCGGAGGCTGCCAGAACAGTCACCACACGCCGGACCCGCGAGCGGGCTCGTTTTCGGTTACAATTTATCGTCTTCCCCAAAAATCCTGCAACTTCCCTTGTTTTTCAGTTTAAATGTCAGATTTTGTGAGCCATTTTGACAACCAAACGTCAACGAAAATGGGCAAGCTTACAGTGGTTTTGAAGCTTATTCTCTCTAGTTTCTAACCCAACAAACATCACTGAAAACGGAGCTAAAACGAAGGAGAAAACCATCTCCAAAGTTGGGCTCGCGACTGGTTTTTCTGCATAAAACAGATTTGTTTCCAAATGTTGCACCTGTGTTTGATCCATCAAAACTCAACCAAATCTGAAGAAACCAATTTCGTTCTGTTCCTTGCCAAGTCTAGTTTAAAACCCAACAAATGGCTTCCTTAAACACTCAAAGGATTGGGAGAAAAAGAGATCCAAAACGAGGCTCACAGACTGCAATTTTCCAGAAATATGCAAATTTCCAGATTTGGTTCTAATTCGTTTCCAACCATTCTAACGTCTCCAAGTTGTTCCTAAGGCTTCAAAAACATTTCTAAACTTCATACCTATCAATCAAACTCAACAAAAACTCAAAATGGAACCAAAATCAACAACACCCACACTTTAAAATTTACTATATGCACCCAACCCGAAAATAGAGATTCAACCTCTTCCAATTCAATTTTTCCATCTCTCAAATGACTCAACATACTCTTTAAGGAACTAGAAACACACAAACACCAAGTTAAAAATCACAAACTCGAAATTGACTCACCTTATAGAATTTTTTTTTTTTTTTCTTCCTCCTATTCTTTTTCTCCTTGTTCTTAGTTTTCTTCTTCTTCTTCTTCTTCTTCTTCTTCTTCTTCTCTCTCTCTCTCTCTCTCTCTCTCTCTCTCTCTCTCTCTCCCTCCCATTATCTTCTCCCTCCTGCAGCAACTCGCCTCCCCTAGTTCTTAGCTTCATCAAGAAAAAATCCCTTAGGCTAGTGACTCACCACTTAGACTAGGTGACTCACCCCCCCAATAGATGAACAACTCATCCCAAAAATCAGATTGTTTTGAAGAGAAAGAGGGAAGGGGGGGAAGAATGGAGAGAAAAACAAAAGCTTGGCTTACACGTTGGCTCTTTTTTTTTTTTCGGCCTACAAGGATACTTTGGTAATTATCCACACATAAGGGTATTTTGGTCATGTTTGTCCAACTTCAAATTAAACACACTTAATTTAATAATATCAATCCAAAATCACTTGATAAAATACCCATAATCATTCTCCACAAAATATTATTTTTCACTAAAATATGAAAATCCACCTTGAATTTTTCGGGTGTTACATTTTCGGAGAATTTTTTTGAGAATATTTTATGAGAATGAAAACAAGAAAACTAATTTGCATTTTATGAGAATGAAAATGCATTTGGTAGATTAAGTGGAAAACAGATTTAGAAAATAAAAATAGTGAAAACATCTGCGGCTATGGCAGAAATCGATGCATTTGGTAGATTAATTGGAAAACAGATTCAGATCCCAGTGGTAGACGCTGCGGTTACGGCAGAAATCGATGGCTGAGACCAGCTGCTGGAAATAGACTCTGGCCACGTCTTCTTTGAGCTGGCCTTTTGGCGATTTTGGCAAAGAGCTCGCCGTCGTGGACCAGATCCGTAGCGTCCAACTAACCACGTCGTTTTCAGAATACAAAAAGTCATAAAAAAACGACATGGTAACTTGTAATATCACTTCTTCAAAAGTAAACTTTTGATGTGTAGCGCCCAACTAACCACGTTGTTTTCGGAATACAAAAAGTCAAATGGCTATATTACTAACCACATCGGTTGCTATTACTTTATTGTCGTGGTAAGTACATACTAGGGCGGTTTTTGTCACTACCATCGTTATATTGATCTTTGGGACAGTATATAAACTTTTTGGTCACCTGACCTAAACTTTTACGTTCTCTCTAAAATTTTTAGTTTTCTCTCAGTTTCCCTCTCATTTCCAAAAAGCTGCGCGTCTGATTCTCTTCATCTTCCTAGTCTTCATCTCGAAAACTCCAAAATTTGATTCCGAAGAAAATTTTCTTTGCAAGCCAAAGATATTTTCTAACTCCGTTTTTTTTTCAATATCATTTGATGTTTTTTTTTAAAGAACGAGTCCCACTGATGTTTGAAACATGACTTAGGTTTTTAAACGCGAAATCTTTCACTGTTCCCAATCACAGGTCATGTGAGGACAATGGGTTTTCTCGTATTTGACGTTTGTATTGACACACCACGACAATAATTAAATTTGTGCTATTTCAAAAGCACGGCTGTTCATAATAACTGACGCGGTGTGTTAATAAATATGACGTTTGAAAGAGAAAAATCGTCATCTGATTTGAAACCAACATGGGAGAGAGAAATCTGGGCCTTTTTTTATATTTATGAACTTATAATACGACGATGGTTTTATTTAATTCCCATCGTGTTAAATTGATGACCACGACATATTTGCACATCCACGTTTCTATAGATTAGTACGACGGTTTGTTTTTTTGCAGTCATCTGAACTTTTATTCTTCGTTTGGTTGTTGTTTTTCTTGCAGTTTGTATTTCTCTTTAAACATGGTTTCTAAATCTCAAAGTAAGGAGGCTCAAGTCCCAACCTATAGGGTCATTTACGAGTTTATGCTCGATTTTGGGGACAATTACCAGTACATACTCAACGTCACGGAAACCCTACAATTTGCCCCCTTTGTTAGCAAGATCATTAGAAAATCCGTTATCTACCTACGTGGCATTAGTGGGACCATTTTTAAATTGATGTGGGGTTCCACATGGACAAAAAACTAATAAAACATTTATTTTTTAAATTATTTAAATAAATTAAACATATTATATTAAAATTTAAAAATAATAATTAAAAACCCTACCCAATTCTCTCTCTCTCTCTCTCCCTATTTCTTCCCCTTTCCTCCCAATTTCTTCCCCTCCCTAGATTTCTTCAACCCCAAATTTTTTTCCCCCACCCTATTTCTTCAACTCCATATAACTCTGGTTGATTGGAATTGGAAGGAATCCAACCCATATATCTCTAGGTGCTTCAACCCCATATAACGTCATTCGAACTATTGAACCACCCAACCCGCAGAGAATGGAAGGATAAGAGGAAGTGTTTGGGCCAAAAAGAAATCCACATGCAAGCCCATCTTCGCAAAGAAAGGCCCACAAAACTAAAAGAACAAAGGACTGGGCTTTCCCATGTCTTTTACGAAAATGGTAGAGTTATAAAAACGTCAAAAAATTAAATGGCAATCAACCACTAAAGCAGATCAATAAAGAAATTTGAAGAAGAATTGGATTAGGCCCACCTTCTGAATGCTCACCATTGATCTCAAAACCCAGGGTACAAAGTCAGCAGATCTTTTTGGAAAGCCTATTCTCAGAACCCACGTGACTACCTGACTTTGAAAAGTCAACAACTTCAACTATCACAAGAGAGTTGATTGGGAATTATGAAAGCAGGTCATTAGCAGAAAGACTTCTCTGAAACTCTGCAGCTAAAAGATCATAATCCTTTTGTATATAATTCTGCATCAAAGCAGGTGATCTTTCTAAGAGATAAGCAAACTACAATCTCAAGTGATAAGTGGGGAGCATGGGAGTTGTTCAAACAAGAAAAGCAAACTGATCATCACGTCAGATTATATTCTTTCTCTTTACCAAGAACAAACAGAGAACAAAGAAGAGTTGGTCTTTCCTTTAGAAAAACAAGGAAAATATATCCATTGGTTCTTCTCTGCCATTTAAAATAAAAGATCTTTCTCTTGGAAAATTTTGCCGCCCATTATTAAAAGATTAGAAGTCCCACTTCAGCATTTTTCTATAAATATGAGATGAGGTGAACAGATCGAAGCAGCCAAAAAAATAAATCAAAAATAAAAACTCAAAATGATCACTTGATCTCAAAAGCCTTCAAAACACTAAAGCAACCAAAAGCTCATTGAGCCATAAGAAACAAGTCAGCTATAATCCAGAATATCTAACTTCAGTTCAGTTACAGAGAAATAATCATTCAAAGCGAGATTTCTCTCGTTACAAATTTAGTTCAGCACAAGCCAAATCAAGTAGAGTCCGAGTTTTTACAAATATGAAAACCTCAGCAAATTTATGGAGAGCCATGATCAAGCAGAACAGGTACCACAGTGCAGTTCCAGCTCAGTAATCATCAAGTCCAGCCACTTCTGCCCCTTCCAGACTGAAGACGTTCCAATTCTGCTCGTTTGAAAAAGCCTTCCAGGGCTTGAAATAGATTAAAGCTCTGCCAAACTTGAACGTTGGTATCGATTTATAGCTGAAACTTGACAGTTGAAGATGTTGATAGTCCAGTCCAGCACGATTAGAAGCATCTATCCAGGCAGAAATGGAAGCCCAGCCCTCTTTTTTGTCTTTTTAGAGTTGGTTTTTCCTTTTTGAGCTCTGTTAAAGGCAATTCTGTCTAAAAATAGTTCAATTTCTTATCATTTATTCTGGCTAGAACTACCAGTTTTGTACTGTGAAAAATTGTGAAGTCATCACCAGTCTGAGACAAGAAAAGAACCTGGGAGATATTCCTCATCCAAATTCAAAATCGCTTGTTTAGAAATCAGTAACTTGGGGCGCAAGTTATCTATTTTTAAGAAGTCTGCTAGGATTTTCATTGCTGGCAGTGGCACGCTCGCACGCAAAAGAAAGTTGACTTGTTGACCAATCAATGGTTTTCGAGACAATGTGAAACTTTACCCTACCATCAGAGGAACAAATCAAAAACGGGTGAACAAGAAGCTATCGAGATCCAAACCCTCCTCGACCTCATCAATGTACGGACGTGACTTGACTTGATGCTTAGATTTGGGTGACACAGGGCCGTGTTCGAATAAGAGGTTCTGGTCATCGGAGGAGGAAGGAGCTCAAGGTCTGCTTCTGATATGTCGTCATCTTCTTCTTCTTTGGATTCTTCGGGGAAGATTCTGAAGGCGGTGTGCACGAAGGGAGGGTGGGTTGGTGGGGTGTGGGAAGAGGTATTTAGTCGGGGTGGGGTGGGGCTGGGAAGGGAAAGAGACGAAGAGAATTTTTTTCTTTTGATTTTTGCCATATTTTAAATTTTGCTTTTTAAAATGTTCTCAAATGTGGCCCAAACCCATATCACAATCAAATACATAATCCCCAGTCATCCATAGTTTCCGCTCAAAAAGCAAACCGTTTGAAATTCCATACGAAACCCAAATTATTTCTTGCTAATTCCATATTTGATCCACAGAAGAGAAGAAGAGACAAAAACAAAGAAGACCCAATTCACATTCGTTAACCTTCTTCCTGTTCTAGAGAGAGAGAGTAGAGATAGATGAATCATGTTTGTCACCACCAGCATTTGACTTTGGGAGGAACATGGGGAAGTGTTTGATATTCAGATCCACACTTAATTTCCTTTGCGTGCTCTTCAAAGGATGGTATATATTCATAGATTCACGTTTTCTTCATGATTTCCATTACCCGAGTGTTTGATATCTCTCTCTTTCTGGCTTTGAAGGTGGTGTGCACGGAGGGAGGGTGGGTTGTGGGGTATGGGAAGAGGCAGTCAGTCGGGGTGGGGCTGGGAAGAGAAAGAAACGAAGATAATTTTTTTTTTTTTTTTTTTAAGTTTTGCCAGATTTTTAAATTTTGCTTTTTAAATTTTGAATTAATTTAACAATAATAAATAATTTAAACAGTAAAATAATTTTTTATTCATTTTTGGACCACGTGGAAGTCCACGCATAAAAAATAAAAAATAAAAAAAGGGTCCCACTTTTGACACGTCAACATTTAACAGACTCACTAACAGTTTGGCTAATGGATAGGGCAAATTGTAGGGTTTCTGTGACGTTGAGTATGTACTGGTAAATGTCCCCAAAATCGGGTATGAACTTGTAAATGATCCTATAGGTTGGGGGGTTTATTGTTGTTTGTCCAATTATGAATACCAGATTTCTAAACAGTCTACTATGCATATTCAGATTTTAGTTTGAGAATGTTTTGAAGGCTTATACATGGTTGAATCAAGTTAATGAGTTTTCAGATTGGTTTCGATTTTTATAGTGTGATATGAGGATTTCAGAAGTTTTGAATGTGCTATGTGAGTGATACTATTTATTAATAAGAACTACGTGTGGCTTGATCCCTTACTAAGGGGTACGTAAGTAGACTTGGGTTTCACCTAAGTGCAACCGCGAAATAAATTATATGTTGGAACTTTAATTTGGTTATTGGGATCAAGTCCTATCTATTAGATTTGTTGAGTTTGGTTTTGAATTTGTCGATGGGCCTGAAGCTCGACTGAAACTTAGGTGAGATTAAATGCTTGTTTATATTCCAGTTTTACTGAATGATTTTGGCTTGAGTCTTTAAAACTACTTGTGTTTGTGCATATTTGCTAGTTATTGTATGCTAAAAGCTGGGAAGTTGTTTTATTGTTTTTCTACATGTTAAAAGTGTGGGAATTGTTCCAGTTATAGATGAGACTTTGCCAAAATTTCGGCAGAAGTCAATTCGTTTATTTGTTTAAATTGGGGTTAAAGAGCTTTTTAGTAAGGTGGGCTCGTCAAAAGTTAGTTGGCGGACGGGAAGTAGGGTTTGTCACTGATTTCGAGGGAGAATTCGGGGCGGGTCCTGTCAACCACGTAGAGGCATCATTGTTGTTCCCCCCATTGGAATGTCTAATTGTCATTTTCTGCCTTCTAAATTTCTTCAATGGGTTGTAAGTTTAATCTTTAGTTGCTTTACATGTTGCAAGTTGGGATATATTCTGTGCTCGTTTGTAGGTACTGTAAATTGGGAGATATTCAATTTACATGAGAGATTATGTCGAAATTTCAGCAGAAGTCGAAGTCTTTATGGACTTGTTTGGTACGTCAGACTGTCATGGACTGAACTAAATACTGGGACTATCTTGGATTGACTTGACTTGGCATAACCTGGATAAAACTTGTACTGCATTTGGTGCACAAGTGGACAAGGACTAAATTTTTTATTTATTTTATTTTAAAAAAGAAGGCAAGTGGATTTATTTTACTTTTCTTCTTTCTTTCTCTGCTCTTTCATCTTCTTCTTCCTCCCTATGTCTTTTTCATCTTCTTCTTCCTCCCTATGTCTTTTTCATCTTCTTCTTCTCCCTCCTCTCTGCTTCTCCTTTTTTTCTCAATCTATTGGTCTCTCTGCTTCCTAATTTTCAAAATTTTATATTTGGGAAGAGAGAGAGAGAGAGAGAGAGAGAGAGAGCAGCTGACAGGAAAGAGGGTGGTGGGGGTAGGAGGTGATGGCCGAGACGAAGGCGTGGAGAGGGGAGGAAGTCGTGAGTGATGAGGAGGGGATTATTTGTTCCCCCTTCACACACGGGTCTCAGAAAGCCTAGTTAAGAAGGAGTTTTTGGTGGGCCCCAAATTACTAATCCAATTTAAAACTAGAACCATGTGACAACATACATGGGATAATATATATATATATATATATATTTATTTATTTATCAAAGCCAGTCCAAGTTAAGGAGGCGTACCAAACGAGCCCTATTAGTTTAAATTAGGGCTAAAGGGTTTTTTAGGACAATGAATTTGACATCGATTAAATGTAGACATAAATAAATAAATAAGTTATGTTGAATCTGACATAATTATTGGCACAAATAAGTTCAATTTTACAAAATTAAAGCAAAAAAAATTATAAATTATAATATAGACAAAAACATACATAGATTCCAATTCGATACCTGTCAGTGTCAACCCAGCCAATATCGAATTCTAGTTTGAGGCTTGGGCTTGGGCTATTTTTATTTTGTTCATGGAGCTAGTGATTTAGATCAATACAACAATGGCCCTAAATGCACCAATTTGGGACATAAAAGTAAATTGCACACATGATCTCTATAAAACCATAAGAAACCCTAGCAGTCCACAGATAGAGTTTGAAGCTGCGCGAGTGAGTCTCTCTCTGGTCTATGTGCTAATGAAATTTAGGGCTTGTGATTATATGTTCATGTAGATGCCTCTTTGAGTAGCCCTATGAATTAATTTGATTTCGTTTATGGCTTAGTTAAGAGGCAGATATGAATTCTGTGTTTTGTGACCGAGGCCTTTTGAGGGGACTCTCTGTCTCTTTCTCATCAACTGTCCTCCAAGCAGCCTCACACATTCTCCATTTTCTTTCTTCTTCAATCAATTTCAATTTCAATTCATGCTTGCCCTTCGAATAACCAGAAGGCGAGATGCAAGTCCGACGCCGTTTGGTTCAGACAGGGGCATATAGTGTTTCGAAGCAATCTGAGGGTGACGAGCTTTCAATTCTTCATCCTCATTTAAGTTTTTTTATACTTAGCTTCGAAAATGCCTTTTTAATTAATTAATTATTTTCTAAATTTTCTAAATTTTATTTTATTTATATTTATAATTTTGTTAGTGTTGTTTAATTGTAGACCTAGATACATTGTTAGCCTTTGAGATAAACAGGAAGGTGATGATATGCCTTCTGGTTCAAAACAGAGGCTAACAATGAGATATTTGCCCTGAATCGATTTGAAGGAGAGGAACACTTTAGTTTTTACTGTTCCTTTCCCCATCTAGATTCAGATATTAACTTCTCTTTCCTTTTATAATTTTTAAAACTCATCTTTCTGTTGATTTTATCGATTTGATTTTGATTGAGGATACATTATGCCATGTTAAGCTGCAGTTTTTTATTGGGCCTGCATCCAATATTGGTCCTTGTGTACTCTTCGGCCTCCATATATCTAGGTTCAATAGTAATGCGAAATTGCCTTTTTATTATTTATTTATTTATTATTCATTTTTATAATTTTGTTAGTGTTTTTTAATTGTAGACCTAAATGCTAAGTGTCAGCTTGGATTCAAAAGTGAATTTCGGTCGGATCTTGTCATATAATCCTTTCTAGCTTTCAACAAATTGAGAAGTGATATGTGTTGAAATGTCATCTAAACTTATACATTAGTTTCAATTTGTCACGTGAAAAAAAAATTTAAGAGAAAAGTCGACTGGATTTTTCAAAATTAATAATTTATCATCTCACATTAATATTATTTAATTTTTCATCCATAATTAAGGGTATTTTAGTCTTTTCATTTTTCATTATACAACTCTTTCCTACCAAACATTAAAAAATTAAAAAATGCATTTTTTTTTTCCATCCCCTCGTCCCTCTCTCTACTCTCCCTCCCCAACCACACCTCCCCTCTCCTCTCTGTTTTTTTTTTTCTCCTTCCAAGACCTAAGCATAGAAGGGATGGGCTGCCATATCTGCCAAGCTGCAATCAAAACCACATTGACAGAAAAATGAATCAGTGATTCTTGTAAATTCTTTTGCAAACTAAATGAAATAAGAAACGGCAAAGGAGATTTAAAAGGTCAAGCAGTCAATGTGCTGGATCACCTTGATGGAGCAGTGACATAGTAGGCAAGACCACCAACTGGATCACCTAAATGAAATATTCAGACCCTTGCCACTTCCCCAACAAATTCACGAAGAAATTCCCAACCATACCTCCTGTAACTATACAGAGAAACAGAGGAGAGGGTGAGGTGTGGTTTTGATTGCCGCTTGGCAGATATGGCAGCCCATCCCTTCCATGTTCAGGTCTAGGGGGGAGAAAAAAAAAAAACAGAGGAGAGGGGAGGTGTGGTTGGGGAGGGAGGGAGAATAGAGAGAGGCGACAGGGGGATGGAAAAAAAATGCATTTTTAAATTTTTTTAATGTTTGATAGGAAAGGCTTGTATAATGATTTTTTAAGACTAAAATATCGTTAATTATGGATGGAAAATTGGATACAAATTATAGATTTTGAAAAGTTCAGGTAACATTTCTCTTAAATTTCTTTTCATGTGACAAATTAAAACTAAGATATAAGTTCATTTCAACAAATATCTCTATGGAGAAAGGTTCGTTCAAGTAAGCTTTTCTCATTGTGCTCCTTCTTGTTTTATATGATGGTAAAATACTTCTCTCAATTTTTATTTTTGTTATCATGAAAAAGAAATTTATGCTTGATATATTATAATTCGAACGTTAAACCTAGGCAAACCTCAAGGGTGGCTTCTTTGACCCCTACTACCTATGTTTTTAACATCTTTTTCCAAAATATGTTTTGCTGACTTGCAATCAACTCGGATTAAAAAATTTTGATTTAATAAATCATCTTGAAATTTACTAATGCATAACACTATAGATAAAATTTCCTTTTTAATAGTACTGTAATTAACTTGAAAGAATTAACTGAAGGAATACCAAGGCATGGAAGGGACTTGACATGAACTTTGATTTGTCTAACTATTTCTGTAAGATCCCACATCAACCAACGGAGAGGGGGTGATGTGCCTTATATGTGCACACCAGCATCCATCTAGCACGAGGCCTTTTGGGAGCTCATTGGCTTCGGAGTCGTAGGAACTCCGAAGTTAAGCGAGTTGGGGGCCAGAGCAATCCCAGGATGGGTGACCCACTGGGAAGTTGCTCGTGAGTTCCCAGAAACAAAACCGCGAGGGCAGAGAGGGGGGCCCAAAGCGGACAATATCGTGCTACGGCGGAGTTGATCCCGGGGTGTGACAATTTGGTATCAGAGTCACTCTGCCGTGTGGTGCGAGTGTGCCGACGAGGACGTCGGGCCCTTAAGGGGAGTGGATTGTAAGATCCCACATCAACCAACGGAGAGGGGGTGATTTGCCTTATATGTGCACACCAGCATCCATCTAGCACGAGGCCTTTTGGGAGCTCACTGGCTTCGGAGTTGTAGGAACTCCGAAGTTAAGCGAGTTGGGGGCTAGAGCAATCCCAGGATGGGTGACCCACTGGGAAGTTGCTCTTGAGTTCCCAGAAACAAAACCGTGAGGGCAGAGAGGGGGGCCCAAAGCGGACAATATCGTGCTACGGCGGAGCCGATCCCGGGGTGTGACAATTTCTGTATGACTCGGAGTCCAAGCAAGAGGATTGCTCTGGAGACGATCAAACAGGGGCTTGCACAATTTTCTTAAATTTTGATAGAAATCAGAAATATAATTCAATGATCCTAAAAACCTTTGTAATTGATTTTTATTAAGGATTTGATCTGGGAATTTATCAGCAAATTGGATAACTCGATCAATTGGGCTTATCTGAGACTGACCAATATTAAATCCTAATGCTTTTTTCGTGTGATAATGTCAAATGGTTAAGCGCATTTATTCATCTACCGATCTATTGTTTTAGATTCCTTCCTCTCATTATCGATTTATAAATTTTTAAAAAAAGTTGTCTTACTAAACACTAAGTGCAGAATTTATATCTCCAAATAACAGCCTGACTCAACATGACCTATGTACTCCTCAGGCACCTCCGCTCTTGTCCAACTGTAGCTATTCAAATATAGTCCGGTTTTATTAATGTTTCTTAAAAATAGTATAGCTATGCGGCTAGATTCAATTTTTTTTAAATTTAAATGGTATAGCCGAGCGATGTGTATATATATGTATATATATATATATATTTAGGATCCTTTTTTTCTTTTAAATCTTTTCCCTGATTTTCGTTTATTGATAAGAGTAGTTAAGAGCATTATCCATTACTATTTTGTTAGTGCCCCAGTCTCTATTATCCCCTTTTTATTTTTCATTTTTCTAGAGTCATTACTTGTATAAAGAATTTAACACTTTCACATTCAATAATCTATTATACATGTATGTACTTATTTTTTAATAATACATCCGTGTTCTATACACGTCTTAAAGGCTAGGTAAAATTTAAGCTTTTTAAAAAGCCGCGCGGCTATACTTATTTTGACACGTGGCTGCCTATTCGCTAGGCAGGTTGTCTTTTAAAAAATATATATATAGAATAGCCGCGCGGCTATACTTAGTTTTTTCTGATTTTTTTTAAAAAATAGTACAGCCCCACGGCTATATCGGGTTCTATTAATGTTTCTTAAAAATAGTATAGTCAGGCGGCTATATATATATATATATTCAATGCATACTTATAGAGGCACAAGGAGGTGCACCTACACCTCCCCTCGTCTGAAAAAAGCCATGGAAGTGCTAGGTTTGCCCCTCTGCGCTAGTGCCCAAGATTTTAAAGCGTTATGTAAGGGGTCTGGAAATCACCTCAAGGAGCCAATCATTTGGCAAGTTACACAAACTAGCATGGTTCAAGGCAATGCAAGGTGCACAATGTGTTGCAGAGGTGTGTCTGATGGGAGCTGAGGCGATGGTTCACAAAGGAAGAAGATAACTCTATACCCTAATTTTCTTTTTCACAAACGACGTCGTTCTTTAGTTTTGTTTAATGAAACGCACGTTTCATTGAAGTTTTTTAAAAGTCAAACTCTACCGTTTTGGTGAAATAAAATTCCTTTTTCTATCCAAACTTTGACAAAATTAATAAATAAACAATAAATGAATAAAAACCTAAGAGCATTCACGATAATGCTCTCTATTTTTTAGTTAAAATTTAGCTAAAAACACTAGAAAGCTATTTTAGAGCTCTCTATAAAATTTCAACTCCAACCATACTCCTTAGTTTAAAGAGTCATAAATGTTTTTAATAATTTTTAATTCAATTTTTAAATAAAGTGTAGACACCAAAGTAATAATAAAAATAGTTGGCATTAAATAAATCCTTAAAATAATATTAAATATAGAAGTATTTAATTATAATGAGTCACTAGGAGTCCTTTCTCTCTCCTCAAATTTAGGAGCTCCTAGAGGTCTCCTTATTTTAGGAGCTAGATAGAGAGCATGGTTGAAGATGAGTTTTTTCAATTCCTCCCTAAATTTTAGCTAATGAGGTAGTTTAGGAAGCCCATTGTGGATGCTGCCCAATTAGTTAAAACTGAAATGTTGAGTCTTGACCAATCTATTAAAACCTGTCACAGCTTTTCTACAAACCTTCCCTAGCTTATTCCTATTTCTTTAGCAAGTCAGCCTAGATAAAAATAGTTTTAAGATTGATTATTTAGCTTCAATTACTTGATTATAGCTATTGTAATATATATTTCATTATAATAATCATTTTAATATGTTCTTTAATTTTTTCTTAATTCTGTCCTATCAAAATGTTATTGCCCCTCCCCTGAAAACTTCATGGATCCACCACTATATATATTTTGAGGATCCTTTTTTTCTTTTCAATTTTTTCGATAAGAGTAGTTTAGAGCATTATCCATTACTATTTTGCTTTTTTATTTTTTTACTTTTCCAGAGTTATTACCCGTATAAAGAATTTACCACTTTCACGTTCAATAATCTATTATACATGTACGTATGTATTTTTCAATAATACATCCATGTTTTGTATAAGTCTTAAATGCTCGGTAAAATTCAAGGTTTTTAAAAAGCAGACGTACAATACTCATACATATTTTTTATGTTTAATACATGTACTTTTTACAAAATTTTCAATAAGACACAAAATTCACATATTATACAAATAATTCACACATATTATTGAATAAAAATAATATATATTTTAAAATTTAAATAAATTATTTTAAAATATTATATAGTGGCCAAACTTTTTAAGTTGTAATTTGCCAAAATTTTGCCGAATAAAATACGTATGTATTTTTTTATGTCTAGTATTTTATAAATAGTATAGTCGCTTGGCTATACTCGGTTTTTCCTAATACTTTTAAAAAATAGTATCACCAAACGGCTATACTCGGTTTTATTAATGTTTCTTTGAAAAATGTTCAAGCATATGTATATTCATCCATTCACAACTCACAAGGAAGATAATATGATGAAAAAACAGGTCAATTTCGAGTCAACCCGTTCTGACCCGTTTAATAAACGGGTGAGTTTCGGGTCAACCCGCTAACCCGCTATAATACCTATCTAACCCATTTATTAAACGGGTCGTGTCAACCCGTGTACAACCAGCTAACCTGCTAAAAAATAAAGACAAATGGAGACTTCAACACACACACAAGGGGTTTCGAACCCCTACCATCCTCATTTCTCTCAAACATCTTATCCACCATGCTACAAACAACTTTGTGATTTTATGGTATGCCTTTTGATATT
>NW_023010411.1:2500-16922 GCF_902201215.1 Prunus dulcis | reverse complement strand
ACTTTCTCCTTCTCCTTGTTCTTCAATTTGGGGCAGTCTTTCTTCCAATGACCCTTTTGGCGACAAAAGGCACATTCATCTTTAGCAGGAAACTTCCCTCGTGACTTTGAACGAGTTTTTCCCCGCTTCCCAGATTTTCTTTCCTCTGTTCGACCCCTTGCAACGAGTGCCTCGGTTTGTGAATTTTGAGTCTTCTGTTCCTTTTTACGACACTCATGATTCACCAATGCCGCAGACCCCTCATCCAATTTCACCTCGGATTTTCCATACAACAAAGTAGTTGTCAAATGATCATAATCATCAGGCAATGAATTTAACAAACATAGTGCCTTATCCTCGTCAGGAATTATCACATCAAGGTTTGCTAAATCAGCAAGTATTTTATTATAATCATTGAGGTGTTCATGCATAGAAATACCTGAGCGATATTGAAATCGGAAGAGTCGTTTCTTCAAGAAGAGCCGATTTTCTGCGCTCTTGGTCATATACTTCTCTTCCAATTTCATCCATAACTTCTTAGCAGAAGTTTCCTTCATATACGGGTATTTCAACTCCTTATCAAGGAACGATCGAATAGTGGCACAAGCATGGAGATTAATTCGAGTCCATTGCTTGTCATCAATATCTTCTGGATTATCCTCCAGAACCATATCCAACTCTTGTTGATACAACACATCCATAACTTCACATTGCCACATACCAAAATTATTGGAGCCATTAAATTTATCAACCTCTAACCTTGTACTGGCAATTGGATGTCTATTGGATGTAGGTGCCGACGAAGACGATGCCGACTCCTTCTCCTTCAAAATTTCGTCTTTTTCTCCAGCCATCAAATCTGCCCGGCACTATTCACTGCTACTGTAGAACAGCACTATTCACGGGAGCACTGTAGCACCGACACTATTCACGTGCACTATTCACCCGTCACTGTAGCACCGACAGATTTTTCACTCCCACGAACCCCCAGTCGAAAAACTGGAGCTCTGATACCACTTGTTGTGCGGAAGCGTCAACCAACTGGGAGTGAAAAATAAATAACAACAGGCAGGAGAAAAATTGAACAAAATAATCAACAAGAACAACACCAAGATTTATACTGGTTCGGCAATTGCCTACATCCAGTTTGGAGACGATGGAGTATTCCACTATAATCAATGGAGATATACAATAGTGTTTACCACTCAATTTCCCAAAGACCCAAATACACCCAACCTCACACACTCACAAAGGAAGAGAAAACAATGATACAAAGCAAAGAACAACTAGAGAGAATTTGTTTCTCTCTTTGGCAAAATGCCTTTCTTGCTATTTTTCTCTTCTACTCCACACTTGGTTTGATCCTTAGTTTTGGATTCATCAAATGAAGCCATCTTCTTCCAATTTATAGCCAAAGATGCAAGAGTGTGAATGCAAACTCAAACTATTCATATGTTGGCTACCAACCATGGATGGCTACCAAACAATCCACCCATTTTGACCAAGATAGCAAGCCAACATTGATTCACATGGGCAACTAACATTGACACACATGGGCAACTCCAAAATTCTTCTACATTTGAGCCAATTTTCAACAAGGGGAACTTTGTAAGAAAATTCGGAGCGAGAAAGCCTCGCCGTAGTGTAAGGCACTGGGCTAACAGAGGAGGAGGGAGGTGCTTCTCTGACTTGGGATGAGGTGTTGGTTTTAGCTTGGTGTAATTCAGAGGGGGAGAATTTTGAGTTGATATCTCCAGTCCAATTCCGGTTGTCATATATGTTAGGTGAGGTTCCGGAAGAGCCACAGTTGATGGTGATGTCTTCGACTGGAGTGTAGATAGGTGCAGAGAGTAGGGTGGCGATTTGCAGAAACAAGGGAAGTAAAGAGGCAGAGGAGGGAGAAGGAGTTTCTTCATGGTTATTGTTTTGGAAAGGTGTTTGCTGCTAATTGGGTTCTTGATGATGTGTAAGAGAAGAGAAAGATAAGAAGGTAAATAAGATGTTGATTAAGAGGAGGAAGATGATGATCTAGTGAGAAACAGGGGAAGGAGGTAAAGAGGCAGAGGAGGGAGGGGGAGTTTCTTCATGGTTGTTGTTCTGCAAAGGTGTTTGCTGCTAATTGGGTTTTTGATGATATCTAAGAGAAGAGGAAGATTAGAGGGCAATTAAGGTGTTGATTAAGAGGGGGATGACGATGATCAAGTGAGAAACGGGGAAGCTGCTGAAACATAACAGAGAGATTGCCCTGTTTAATTTTCAAATGTGAATTTGAAACTTCTGATCAAGAAGTGTGTATTCACATGGAGTGGTGTTCTCTGAAAGTTCAGAGCTGCTTCTTTTCCATCAAGAGAGAAGTTAGGTTCGTCAAAAAGTTCGGTATAAACTTTTTCTTTGCTTTTTTATTTTTTATTTTGAAATAAATTAGGTTCGTCAAGAGAGAATAATTCGCACATAAGCTTTTTATAGTTTCAGTGCCACCATATCTTTGTCATGTGTTGATTGTCGTTTTAAATGTGTTAGTGGAGGTCTCTTTTTATCATTGAGATTTATATTTTTCTGAGAAATTTCAATCTGATTTCTTTCGAATGGAAGCTTATTTGCCTAAAATTGTTTTAAAAACCTACACTTCCACAAGGGGACAAAAGCGTCCTATTATTTTTAATCAGCTAGTCTTCTAGTTGTCGCTGCATTATTGTTTGCATGGTTGTATTGAATTGCTTGAGTATAAGTGGGATATGGATCAAAGACTTGCTTGTGGAGCAGAGTACTCTGGTATTTGCACAAAGTTGAGTGTGCACTTCCACCGACGTTTATTCGGTACACCATCTCCATCGCTGTCATGTTTTCGATGCGATAATTGACTTCGTTGCCTACATAATCAACTCCATTGCTTTCGGATGCAGTGTAGTAAAGATTGGTGGGCATGGACACAATCTCAATCCCATTGACAAAGGCATAAGCATCTGGGATTGCTCTGCTCGGAGTGAACGTGATGGTCAAGCTCTATCCTTCATCAATATTCAAACAGAACTCTCTTATTAGCGTCTCAGTCTCACTAGACTCAGCAGTTACAGAAGCATTGAAATCATGGAGAAGGGTAAAGCCACCTGCTTGGAGGGAGAAGAGGGTTTTGGATCGGTCGAAGCCAGGGTCATATGAAACTGGGTGGAAGTATAAACGAATAAACTTCTGCCCGGTGGTGAGGGGAACTTTGTAACTAATTCGGAAAGAGAAAGCCGAGCTGTGGAGTAGGGTACTTGGCTAACAGAGGAGGAGGGAGGTGCTTCTCTGACTTGGGATGAGGTGTTGGTGTTATCTTGGTGTAATTGAATGGGGGAGAATTTTGAGTTGATATCTCCAATCCAATTCAATTCTTTTGTAGCATAAAAGTGAGAGGACTTAGATCAGAAACACAAAATTCGAGAATTAAACGTAACTCTTAATTAGAAATTTGAATCGATACCAAATTTTGTAAAAAATAAACTATATATAATCATAAAGGTATTTCTGATAAGACCATACACAATTGTGGCTCTAATAACAAAGCAACACAAAATTTCATTTCATTTTTCAGCTGCTGAAAAGGCCACAAAACTGTTAATTTGGGGAACTTCAATATGAGTCTGCAGCCTTTGCTCCAAATAGCATGACCAAATACCACAAAGAGTCACCGCTATTCATTTAACAAAAATGTTAAATCCTTTGGAGTTTGGACTCTGCTTTAATCTTTTATTCTTTGTGTGCAAAATTTTGATTACGTGTGTCTTAGAAAATTGAGAGAAAGAGTTGCAAGTGCAGGGGACCCCACAAAGTTGCATGAACCAGCAGTCGAACAAGGCTCTCCAAATTATCAACAGCGTATTATGCTCTGTCATTATCTCATCTAGTGGCGTAGGCTACAGCTTGAACAATGTATTGAGTGCATATTGCCTGAGTTGTTTGGTATTACTCTACTCTTGCAACAAAAGACCTGTCAAGAAAATTGAAAAAAAATAAAAACAGTTCCTCTGTGAAACCTTTTTTTTGGAGTAACCGACTGATGAGAAAAGTAGTTACATATTCATTAATAACTATGGTAATGGAATCCTTAGAGGTTGAAGTTGTAACTCAATTAAGAAATTTTTCATATAGACTACTTTTACCATGATACGAAAATGGATTGGCTACTGAGTGGAGCATGAATAATGCCGTTTCTTTTTAGAGATCTTATTTCTTATTTATGTGAAACAGTCTTGGTTAGAAAAAATAGATGATATCACATTTAATTTTCTATAGCTTTTAGGTAGTAGTAGATTATTTGTATTGTCATGCAAATGAACACAGACAAAATAGAGGACCTCTAGCCAAAAAATGAAAATTTGGTGATCTTTGCATACATTATAAGAGTGTGAGCCAATGAGCCTTCTAGTAAAAAAAAGTAAAAAAAAGTAAAAACCAAAAGAAGAGTGGAATGCAATTGCATATTGTAGACTAAGAATTGCAAATAGAGATTACAAAATTGCGTACAATGTACCACAGAAGAATCCGACAGAGAAATCAGAAAGAGGTGCAGAAATTGACCATGGAAAGAAGAAGTAAAGTAATGATGACCTTTATTTTGGTAATTCTTGGTTTGTGGAATAAATTATCAAAAGCAATGATAAATTTAAAAATAATTTTACCATTATCATCTAAAATTTAGGTCATTATGACAAAGTAGGATCTCGAGCCTTTGCATTTAACATCCGCGTATTTACACGCAAATAAAAGGATGTTAACTGCTTAACGAGGGGCAGCAGCAATTGGCAGGCAGTATAAGGGCTGGGTTTAGGAGGAAGGTGGTTGTTGCTTGATGGGAGTTTTATTTTTTATTTTTTATATTTTAAAAGTATTAAATCAGTTTTTTTTCATCATAATTGTATTATACTAAAAACTCCACCATAATTGTTTTGTCTTCAATTATTATTTTTTGAACTAAAATTGTTTGAACAAAATTGTGTGATGTATTTTTCTTACAAATGTTTTATTCATTTGTTTTTAGAAGTCATAATATAAGAAAACTAAACCCAATTGGTTGCGACTTTTATGATGTGATGATTTTGGCTGTGGCCCCATATGCTACGAAAAAGGAAAAAAAGAAAAAGAAAAAAAGAAGTTCAATTATCAGTTCATCAGGTCTCCCACAATCTCACTTTAGTTTAGAATATTAAAAGACCATGTGATTCCCCAACTTTTGCACAACGAATAGCATATCAGAGCTTCCACAGTTGGCAATGGCATGCATAAAAATCCAATACATTTGGTCATCCTCATAGGAATAAACAATTCATGCATCTTGTACATGCCTTGGAATTTTAAGAGATAACAATCACAAATTGAGTTAGAATTACAAGCTTACAATAATATTAAAACTTACCACACAATCCAAATGAAGCTTCTGAGTTTTAGCAAGATATATTCTTCTCTTTAATTTTATTACAAGTGCTGCTCATGATCGTCACGCATCATCTTCCACTGGGATCTTTGATCTCAGAAAAAACTGTCCCGGACATTCCTTTAATGGAATTGTTGGTGGTCGAACAACTTTGATCACTACTGGTGTTGGTGACCCTACTACTGTTCTTCGAATCAGATGACTCTGTCCAGCTGGAACTAAAACCTCCATCGCTCTCATTCATAATTGCAGTCTCCTTTGTTTCACCCTTGGTTTCATCATCCTCGTCCATCTTATCTCCGTTCTGCTGAAGTTTTAATGCTTGCACAAGCCCCTCCACCACGTTGTTCATCGACGGACGTTGTTTCCCATTCTCATGCATACAACTCAGCGCAATCTCAACGAACACTTTGAAGCACTCGTCTTCAATTTTACCCTTCAAGCTTGGATCGATGATTTGATCAAGTTCCCCATTCTGATGGCAGGCCTTGAACCACATAGCCAAACTCATTTCCTTCTTCTCCACTGTACGCATCAAGGCTGGCCTTGCACACAGCACCTCACACAACACGACGCCGAATGAGTACACATCCGACTTCTCGGTCAATTGATTTCGGAGCATGTATTCTGGGTCCAAATACCCATAACTACCCTTCACTGCCGTGGTAATGTGGGTTTTGGACATGGTCATCGAGCTCATTTTCGACAACCCGAAATCCGAAACTTTGGCCACCCATTTCTCGTCCAATAAAATGTTTGTGCTTTTTACATCACGGTGAATGATGGTGCCTTCCGTACCACCAGTGTGAAGGTAGTGCAAACCACGCGCTGCGCCAATACAAATCTGGAGCCGTTTTTCCCAAGGAAGTGGTTGTGCATTAGGATCGGATTTTGGGTTCATTAGATGATCATAAAGAGTCTTATTTTCCATGTACTCATACACCAAGATCATTTCCCTTCTATCTTTACAGTACCCGATGAGAGACACCAAATGTTGGTGGCGGAGTTGGGAGAGCATATCGATCTCCGCCCTAAACTCTGGGACCCCTTGTTGCGACTCGGGTTTAAGCCGTTTGATCGCAACAAGGGTGCCCTGATCGATGCTCCCTTTGTACACATGGCCGAACCCACCAACACCGATAATAGAACCCTCGTTGAAGTTTCTGGTGGCGGCTTTGATCTCCGACAATGAAAACTCACGACACAAACCGGAAGGTACAAATGGGTCATCATCGGTATCCTTGTCTCTTCTTCTTCGACTGAAAACCAAGAATCCAAGGACAGAGAGTAATACAAGTATGGCGGAAACTGCACCAGCAACGATGGGAATCATAGGAGTTGACTTCTTCTTCGACTGTTTTGAAGGGATTTTCGGCTGCATCTGCTTTGGTGGAGGTGGGTCGGGGTTTGGTCCGGCGAGATTTCCATTTGTATCGTTGAGTTTGAAGAGTTCAAGGCCGTTCAAGAGTGCATCATTGTATGTAGTCATCCAATTTATTGGGTTTGCTTGCAGTGCAAGAAAGAGCTTAACTTTCTTATGATCAGGGCCTGCCTTCATGAACACAACGTAGTCCTTGTAGATTGGTCTCCCATTTCCACCACTCCACATGATTATGTCGGCTTGTGGCTCAGCAGTTTGATTCACTACGTAGATTGTAAACGATCGGTACGTGGTGTCGATAATTTCAGGTTCGAACTCACAGAAATGAAGCCTGAGCAGGTAAAAAAAATTGGGATCTACGGGAAATTCCCAGGTGAGGTTGTAGCTCTTGTTTTGGGTGTGGTTCTTGCCCATGGACCGGCCAGTTTGGTAAACTGTTTCTGGAGCAGAGTACTTTGGTATTCTCACAAAGTTGAGATGAATGCTAACGTTTTGTGGAAGAACACTCCACCTGGAACTCAAATCATCCAAGTACTTTTGCTCGTATACCACACTCTCCCAATTGCGGTACATCCCAGTGTCTTGGTCGAATGAGAGTCCACTTCCGCCGACGTTTATTCGGTACACCGTCTCCATCGCCGTGATGTTTTCGATGCGATAATTGATATTGTTGCCTACAAAATGGGCACCATCTGGGTTTTCAGGAGAAGTGTAGTAAAGATTGGTAGGCATGGACACAATCTCAATCCCATTGATAAAGGCATAAGCATCTGGGATTGCTCTGTTCGGAGTGAACATGATGGCCAAGCTCTGTTCTTCATCAATGTTCAAACAGAACTCTCTTATTAGCTTCTCAGTCTCACCAGCATCAGCAGTTACAGAAGCATTGAAATCATGGAGAAGGGTAAAGCCACCTGCTTGGACAGAGAAGAGGGCTTTGGACCTGTCAAAGTCGGGGCCATATGAAACTGGGCGGAAGTAGAAGCGAATAAACTTCTGCCCGGTGGAGAGGGGAACTTTGTAAGTAAATCCGGAGCGAGAAAGACGAGCGGTAGTGTAAGGCACTTGGTTAACAGAGGAGGAGGAAGGTGCTTCTCCGACTTGGGAGGAGGTGTTGGTGTTAGCTTGGTTAAACTCAGAGGGGGAGAATTTTGAGTTGATATCTCCAGTCCAATTCCGGTTGTCATCCATGTTTACTGATGTTCCGGAAGAGCCGCAGTTGATGGTGATGTCTTCCACCGGAGTGTAGATAGGTGCAGAGAGTAGGGTGGCAATTTGAAGAAACAGGGGAAGGAAGTAAAGAGGCAGAGGAGGGAGAAGGAGTTTTTTCATGGTTATTGTTCTGGAAAGGTGTTTGCTGCTAATTGGGTTCTTGATGATATCTAAGAGAAGAGGAAGATTAGAGGGTAATTAAGGTGTTGATTAGGAGGAGGATGACGATGATCAAGTGAGAAACGGGGAAGCTGCTGAAACATAACAGAGAGATTGCCCCGTTTAATTTTCAAATGTGAATTTGAAACTTCTGATCAAGAAAGTGTGTATTCACGTGGAGAATAAGCTACACAAGTGGTGTTCTCTGAAAGTTCAGAGCTGCTTCTTTTCCATCTTTTTGGTGTAAACTTTTTCTTTGCTTTTTTATTTTTTATTTTTAAAGAAATTAGGTTCGTCAAGAGATAATAATTCAGACATAAGCTTTCTATTGTTTCAGTGCTACCCTATCTTTGTCATGTGTTGATGGGTCTGGTAGGTAGGCCTACGATTGTCGTTTCAAATGTGTTAGTGGAGGTCTCCTTTTATCATTGAGATGTATATTTTTCTAAGAAATTGCGTGGAAATGTAAAAGAAAGTTGTTTCTGTTTTCTTTTCTGAAAAGCACAAATAAAAAGCACAATCACTCTGATTTCTTTCGAATGGAAGCTTATTTGCCTAAAATTGTTTTAAAAACCTACACTTCCACAAGGGGACAAAAGCATCCTATTATTTTCAATCAGCTAGTCTTCTAGTTGTCGCTGCATTATTGTTGGCATGCTTGTATTGAATTTCTTGAGCGTAAGCAGGATATGGATCAAAGACTTGCTTTTCTCTGTTTGGTCCAACATCAAAGACTTGCGTTACCAAAAAAACAAAACATCAAAGACTTGCTTTTGGTTATGCTGATCCTATAATAGAAAAAGATATATCACATATGCTTTTCTTTCCTCTTTTAATCTTGGCCGTCTGACTCTGTTAAAGTAAATTCAACGGCTGCCAATATTATTGTTTTCTTTTTTAAAGATGATGCTTGATTCAGTTGAGCTATGGAGGAGACCATCTTTTTTGTACCACCTTATCAGACCACATGATATGGGACCATGTAGATATGCTACATCCTTCAACCTTTTGCTTCACCATGGTAGTTGTAGGCGTTTGTTTGATGCTCGGGTTATTATATATATGTGTGTGTGTGTGTGTGTGTGGGGTTTAGCAAAGATAAGTAAAGGGAGGGAGAGTTATGCGTGTGTGTGTGTGGATCTCTGATTGGAATTTTTTTTGTACAAGTAGGGTAGGGACGTATGATCATCAAACATTTTTCAATCCAAAATTGACAATCTGACTACCCTAAGAAAGCTCAACTATCTATATACTTTCTAACAATTTCAAGGAAGAGGAATCTATTAAGCATGATTAGTGAGGAATAAATTTTTGTTTAGGCGAAAAAAGAAAAGAAAAGAGGAAGTAATTTTTGACAGTAACAAAATTACAAATAGTGTTGGAATCTTTAATCAACATTCCCAATTTGGTATGCAATAAGAAATTGCAAGACTATATGGAAGTTTTAATTTTGCAGAATATTAAAAACAAGGAGAAAATTACAAATATATTTACAATTGCATCATATGGATATACAACTCCACGCAAGCCCTATACCATATATGATTAAGAATATTAATTTGCACAGATAATCATCATCGTCCACTGGGATCGTTGATCTCAGAGAACTGTGCTAACTACTAGTTTTGGTCACACCTCATCTTCACCCTTCATCTCATCGCTCAAATTCGAATCTCCTGCCCCGCTATGTTGCGACTTGGGTTTGTGCCCTGATCGATGCTCCCTTTGTACGCGTGGCCAAACCCACCAACACCGATAATGAAATCCTGGTTGAAGTTTTTGGGGGCGGCTTTGATCTCCGACAATGAAAAATCACGACACAAACCGGACAGTACAAATGAGTCATCATCGGTGTCCTTGGATCTTCTTCTTCGCCTGATAACCAAGAATCCGGGGACACAGAATAATACGAGTATGGCGGAAACTGCACCAGCAACGGTGGCAAGCATAGGAGTTGACTTCTTCTTCGACTGTTTTGAGGGGGTTTTCAGCTGCACCGGCTTTGGTGGTGGTGGGTCGGGGTTTGGTCCGGCTAGATTTCCATTTGTATCACTTAGTTTGAAGAGTTCAAGGCCGTTCAAGAGTACATCATTGTATTTGGTCATCCAATCTCTTGGGTTTGCTTGCAGTGCAAGAAAGAGCTTAACTTTCTTCCGATCAGGGCCTGCAGGCATGAACACAACGTAGTCCCTGTAGATTGGTCTCCCATTTCCACCACTCCACATGATTATGTCGGCTTGTGGCTCAGCAAGTTGGTTCTCCACATAGATTAGAAACGACCGGTCCCCGGTGTCCATAATTTCAGGCTCAAACTCACAGAAATGTAGCCTTAGCAGGTAAAGAAACTTGGGATCTACGGGAAATTCCCAGGTCAGTTTGTAGCTCTTGTTTCGGGTGTGGTTGCTGCCCATTGACCGGCCCGTTTGGTAAACTACTTGTGGAGCAGAGTACTCTGGTATTTTCACAAAGTTGAGTTGAAGGCTAACGTTTTGTGGAAGAACAGTCCACCTGGAACTCAAATCATCCAAGTACTTTTGCTCGTCTACTGCACTGTCCCATTTGCGGTACATCCCAGTGTCTTGGTCGAAAGAGAGTGCACTTCCACCGACGTTTATTCGGTACACCGTCTCCATCGCCGTGATGTTTTCGATGCGATAATTGACTTTGTTGCCTACATAATCAACTCCATGGCTTTCGAATGCAGTGTAGTAAAGATTGGTGGGCATGGACACAATCTCAATCCCATTGACAAAGGCATAAGCATCTGGGATTGCTCTGCTCGGAGTGAACGTGATGGTCAAGTTCTGTCCTTCATCAATATTCAAACAGAACTCTCTTATTAGCGTCTCAGTCTCACTAGCATCAGCAGTTACAGAAGCATTGAAATCATGGAGAAGGGTAAAGCCACCTGCTTGGACAGAGAAGAGGGTTTTGGATCGGTCGAAGCCGGGGTCATATGAAACTGGGTGGAAGTATAAACGAATAAACTTCTGCCCAGTGGAGAGGGGAACTTTGTAACTAAATTCGGAAAGAGAAAGCCGAGCTGTGGTATAGGGTACTTGGCTAACAGAGGAGGGAGGTGCTTCTCTGACTTGGGATGAGGTGTTGGTGTTATCTTGGTGTAATTGAATGGGGGAGAATTTTGAGTTGATATCTCCAGTCCAATTCCGGTTGTCATATATGTTGGGTGAGGTTCCGGAAGAGCCACAGTTGATGGTGATGTCTTCGACCGGAGTGTAGATAGGTGCAGAGAGTAGGGTGGCGATTTGCAGAAACAAGGGAAGGAAGTAAATAGGCAGAGGAGGGAGAAGGAGTTTCTTCATGGTTATTGTTTTCGAAAGGTGTTTGCTGCTAATTGGGTTATTGATGATATCTAAGAGAAGAGAAAGATCATAAGGTAATTAAGGTGTTGATTAAGAGGAGGATGATGATGATCAAGTGAGAAACAGGGAAGCTGCTGAAAGATAACAGAGAGATTGCCCTGTTTAATTTTCAAATGAGAATTTGGAAAGTCTTCTTCGGATCAAGTATTGTTGTATTCATGTGGAGAATAAGCTTACAGAAGTGGTGTTCTTTGAAAGTTCAGAGCTTCTTCTTTTCCATCTTCTTGGTGGAGGAAAGTTAAAAGCTTTCAGCTTTCTTCTTTTCGGTGTGTTTAAGCTTTCTTTTGCTTTAAAATATATATATATATATATTTAAAAATAAATATTTAAATTATAAATTATGTTCGTCAACATAAAATAATTCAGGCAAAAGCTTTCAGTTAGCCAAAAAGATATGCATATTTTTGTGAGAAATTGCGTGGTTTGTAAAAGAAATTTGTTTTTGTTTTGTTTTCTGAAAAAGCACAACTTGACCAAAACGTCCAATGATTTTAATCAGCTGAGCTGGTTTTCTAGTTGTCGTTACATTATTGTTTGAATGCACAACTTGAGCACAAGTGGGATAATACTATTGATTGATCGAAGACTTGCTTTTTCATTTTTCATCAAGCATCAAAGACTTTCTTTCGGGTATACTGATCCTATAATATATATAATAAAAAATATCACATCCTTTTCGATCCTCTTTTAATCCTAGCCGTCCGATTTTGTTAAAGTAAATTCAATGGCTGACAATATAAATTCAATGATGCATGGATATGCTCTTGTGGAAGACTTCCATGGTCTAATGGTACCGGGGCGTAATCTGCAATTCCCTTGGTGGCTTTGGGGTTAATCTAGGAATTATGGGGTCCTGGAAGCTGAACTATGGGGGCTATCTTTCCGACGAGGAAATTAATTCCTCTAAAGAAACATATATAAAATGAGATATCATACCATTAAACACAGATAACAAGCAGAATGCAATTGTTGTTACACAAACTCCATATCCTTACTAACGGATGCAAGCTCTGTCGTACGGGCTTTTACATTGCATCCCACGCTTATTCTCTGTGGGATTAGGAATGCATGGGCCATACCCGTTTCTCCCACATTTAAAAGCCGGGCCATTTAGTAACACATTATAAGAAGTTGGATTCATTGACGGCAGCATTCTGTTGCTAGTTTCGTGATGCGAATCATCCACCGGCATATGCTTCATGATCATATTCATGAACTCTAACTCCAAGTCTTCAAAGCCCTCCTCCTTATCCTGTGGAATAGTAAGCTGCTGGCAATATTGGTGGGTGCTACCATTAATGCACCAATTAGAGGAGGAGGAGGAGGTGCTGCTGCTGCTCTTGTTCATCAGGCAATGGCTTGTGCTGGGAAGCTGAGACATCATCGCCGTCGTCAGCATAATCACAAACACACCCACGACGACTGATGAACCCATTAATTCGCGGTGAATTGATTAGAGTGTTTTTCTTCTTCCTCTTATTTCTTGCAATGGATCCTCAACACTCTAGGACTATATATATCCAATCCAGGAGTGGTACTCTTCTTCTTGGCGTAGCTAGCTGTTGTAATCAATCACTTATTTGGAAAATGCAAGTTGCGAGCTACATTTTGTATTTATTGTAGGGATAGTACAAAGCCACTTGAAAAGTTAAAAGCGACAAGCGAATATTGCATGTTCTGTGGTTTCAGCTCAGCTCAAAGCATATATAGTCTCTTGGCCCCTTCCTCCTTGGATATGTAATATCTGTATATTGCCAGTACTCTACTTGTGCCCTGGTACCTACGTTTTCTATCTACCTCTGCAGTGCACAAACTTAAAACCACTCATTTATTTGGTTGGTCCATCCACATCATGAGTCTGCTTGTGCACTTAATTCAGTTCAATCACACACCTTATCACTATCCACATCATGAGTCTGCTTGTACACATATAATTCATCACCACACAAGTTAATTTCGTTCAATCATACACCTTATCACCATAGCAGCCCTACCACCAACATCTCACGTCATGGTGATGGCAGGCAATGACATCACCTCCACCATCACCACTAACACACATCTGCCTACCACTTCATTTCAATTATACATTGATGTCCTTGAAAAAGATAAACAGTAAATTATGTGTTTAAATCCCATCTTATTTAAGGTGAGTAAAATAAAAAATTTATAAATTCTATACAATGTTAAGGGATTAGATGCAAAGTCATATTATAGAAAGATGTTGCTTGTTTGATATATGACTTCGCATCAAATTTCTTTGAATTTGTGTTTATATTTCACATGATAGAATTGCGACTACACTTGGAAGTTTAATTAACCAAATTACAAGCTCGATCAAAAGAAAAAGAAGAAGCTGAGTTGAGATGTTTGGTAATACAAATAAATATCATAGTCCAGCGCCAGGCCTTAGCAAGCCTGTGATTGTTCTTACTATGTTGATCATCATTCATCATCTCCCCTCGGAATCGTTGATCCCAGAAAACACTATCCTAGACATCCCTTTAATCGATTCGTTAGTTGTAGAGATTTGCTCACTACTTGTTTTGGTCAGCCCGCTGTTCAACGTCCCTCCTTCCCAACTACGACTAGTAGTAAACCCTGTAGAATGATTATCATTCATCAACGCAACCTCATCTTCACCCTTGTTTTCAAGGTCGAAATCTTTCTCTCCCTCCTCTCTTTGATGAAGTTGCATTGCATACTCCAGCCCCCACACCACGTCATTCATCGACGGCCGTTCGATCCCATTATCATGCATACAACTTATCGCCATCTCAACAAACTTATTCAAGCATGCGTTTCCAATCTTACCCTTGAGCCTCGGGTCAATGATTTGATCAAGTGTCCCTTTGCGATGACAGCTCTTGAACCACTCGGCTAAACCCATTTGCT
>NW_023010410.1:15447-16928 GCF_902201215.1 Prunus dulcis | reverse complement strand
CCATGCTTACTACTGTTTTCTTGATGGATTTTCAGGTTATAATCAAATTCCCATTGCTCCGGAAGACCAGGAGAAAACCACGTTCACATGCCCATTTGGTACATTTGCTTATAGAAGGATGCCATTTGGTTTGTGCAATGCTCCAGCAACTTTCCAAAGATGCATGATGGCAATCTTTTCTGATATGGTGGAACGATTCATGGAGGTATTTATGGATGATTTTTCAGTTTTTGGTTCATCTTTTGATGATTGTCTTCACCACTTGTCTCTAGTGCTTACAAGATGTCGGGAAACAAATCTGATTTTGAATTGGGAGAAGTGTCACTTCATGGTAAGACAAGGAATTGTGCTAGGCCATGTTGTTTCAAACAAAGGAATTCAAGTGGACAAAGCCAAGATAAATATCATCACAAATCTACCACCCCCTTCCTCTGTTAAAGGAGTTAGAAGCTTTCTGGGCCATGCCGGATTCTATAGAAGGTTCATAAAAAAATTTTCAAGCATTTCAAGACCATTGTGTAATCTCCTTGCTAAGGATGCTGTTTTTGAGTTTGATGAGATTTGCATGGAAGCCTTTACGACTTTGAAGAAAGAGCTAACTTCAGCCCCTATTATCATAGCTCCAGATTGGTCTTTACCATTTGAAATAATGTGTGATGCCTCTGACTTTGCTATTGGTGCAGTTTTAGGTCAAAAGAAGAACAAGCTTCCCCATGTGATTCATTATGCAAGTCGGACCTTGAATGATGCCCAACTCAATTACTCCACAACAGAAAAGGAGTTGCTTGCTGTGGTTTTTGCTTTAGAAAAATTTCGTCCTTACCTTGTTGGTTCTAAAGTAATTGTTTATTCTGACCATGCAGCTCTTAGATACTTGCTCACTAAGAAGGATGCCAAACCTCGCTTGATCAGATGGATTCTCTTGCTGCAAGAGTTCGATTTGGAGATTCGAGACAAGAAGGGATGTGAAAATGTGGTGGCTGACCATTTGAGCAGAATTGTGGTTGAAGAGCAAGGAGAAGCTGTACTACCATTGAATGAGACTTTCCCAGATGAACAACTATATGTTGCCCAAGTCAAAGAGCCATGGTATGCTGATTTTGTTAATTATCTTGCTTGTGGTGTTCTTAGAAATGATCTAACTTATCAGGACAAAAAAAAGTTCTTTTCCATGGTGAAACATTATGTCTGGGATGAACCTTTCTTATTCAAGCATTGCCCAGATCAACTCATTAGAAGATGTGTTCCAGAAGAAGAACAAGAAAGCATCCTTAGGCATAGCCACGAATTGGCTTGTGGAGGCCACTTTGGAGCCAAAAAAACAGCACTTAAAATTTTGCAATCAGGTTTCTTTTGGCCTACTCTATTCAAAGATGCATTTAATTTTTGTGTTAAGTGTGATAGGTGTCAAAGGATGGGAAACATAAGCCGCAGGAACGAACTGCCATTGAAGAACATACTCTTTGTGGAACTCTTTGATG
>NW_023010410.1:0-14786 GCF_902201215.1 Prunus dulcis | reverse complement strand
TTTTGTTTAACTCACGTTTGCGTCTCTTTCCAGGAAAATTGAAGTCTAGGTGGCTTGGCCCATTCACCGGGGTCAATGTATCTCCCTATGGAGCTGTGGAGATTCAAAATCCTAAAGATGGCTCGACTTTCAAAGTAAATGGACAACGCTTAAAGCCATTCTATGAGGGAATGCCAGTTGGAATTCAAACTGGTCATGTGGTGGATCATCTTCCCTTCGTCCAATCAAGTTAGCTAATGGCATAATGTCTTGCCAAGACATTAACTAAGGCGCTTCTTGGGAGGCAACCCATGTGTTGAAGAATAAGGTGCTTGGCAGCGGTCGACCTAATTGCATCAAGAGGGAGTTTCTCTAATACTTTGTCTTAAACTGTCCCCTTATTATTCACATGTTCTCACTCATCCTTGTTATGCTTTAACATTGAGGACAATGTTCAATTCAGGTCTGGGGGGAGGTTTTCAATTTTTGTTCATTTGTGTTTACAATTTTCGTTCGCTTGTCACTTTCATACAACCAATGCTATGGAGCTGCCATTGAGATTTTCATATCAGAAATTTTACACTTCACAAAGCTTTTGCTCTTAGAATTCTGGTGGCTAAAGTACCATGCTCAGATTCTTGAAGGAAAATAGTGGAGACTACCCTAGTGAGCTATTTCGAGCCTAATTGCTTTTTTGAGAGGGTTTAAAGTGTTTCTATTCCTCATCTCTACTTATTTTCTTCAATTCAGTCTAAATGATCTCATTGTTCCATTTTGGTTGAATACTAAGGATGATTCTCTTTGCAGATATCAGGTGCATGCTCTCATGAATGAACTCATTGAAGTGATGCTAGGCTCTGCGTGTATAACCATTTTCTGTGCTTTCTTTTCACCCTACCCATTCGTGTGTTCCATCAGCTCTTTTGCAGCCAAACACTACAAGCCTTTTTCTTCTATCACCCTCATAATTCCCCTAACTTTGTATCTCAATCAGAGATATTTAACCTATTATAGCCATACCCTATAACTTAGAAATATACCAAGGTGTGCCAAGATAAAGTTTGAAGCAAGGAGGTTGCTGCCACATGCCCAAATGTAAATTGGTGCGAATCTATGCAGAAAAAAAAAAAAAAGAAAAAAAAAGAGAAAGATAAAGAGAAAGTGTTTCGATTTGATCTAAATGTGAAATATAAAGTCTATGCCAGATGATGCTATGAAGTTGCAGCCATACCATTCTAAATCAATGACACCTTGCAGATCAATGAAGAATGCAACCTTGGTATGTTCTGAAGTTAGTTGTGTTCCTTCCAATTCTTCCACTTCCCTTAACCTTAGCCTTTCATTACAACCGTGTGAAAGACCTAGCTGATCTTTGAGGATGTATTCATGGGTGCTGGTATGTATGTGTGTATCTCTACTCTTAGTATTTGATTCCCTTCATGAGATCTAACTAAATATTGTGCGTCTATTTCATATACTCACTTATGCTTGTTTGAGAGAATAAAACCATAGGTTCTGAGTGATTGAGTGCTAGATGTGAGAATTAGAGTTGAAGCATGTTCTTCCTTCAAGATTTGAGTATGTTTACTTTGAAGCCGTGTGCCCTTGAGCTATAGCTTCCACTTTACACACTTATTGATCATCTATCTTGGCAACTCTATGGTGTTGGATGCATGATTAAAGTTTTCTTTCATTAGTTGTTTTCAAAGTTAGTTTTCTATCCCTTTGGTGTAGAGAGTCAGTAAAGCGTTTGTGGGTATCGTTTCTGTTAAACCCTCAGGAGACACAACTCTTCCAATTAGGGATGCCGAGAGGTTTAAAGGCTTGTTGCATATGCACATTGCAATCGAGTTACCTACAGAAGTGGTTTAGTTAACTTCTTGTTTTGTTTTCAACTTTATTCTCTTTTGTTTTGCTCGAGGACTAGCAAAATCTAGGTCTTGGGGTATTTGATCAGTTCACAATTGTATATCATTTTGTACCCTTCTTGCTTATCATTTGGTTATGTTATTGAGTCAAACGTGTGCTTTTAATCCCTTTTCTGTTTATCATTCAGTTCATTGGGCCTTAGGTAACAATGGTGTCTTTGGATAAGAAAAGATGCAAAATGGTGCAAAACCGAGCAGACTGGGTTAGCAACTCATTTCGGCCTTAACATCTTTCTCCGAACTTGGATTGGCCCAAATAATATGTAGTTGGAAAGATGAGAGTCTGAACTTCAAGATGGACTACTCAAATGCATCAGATAATGAAGTTGAGCCCAATTCGTGAGCCCATATACACACCAGACCTGACATGTTAAGCAATTAAGGGAGGAACATGTTGAGCAATTAAGGGAGGTCTTTCCAGCAATTAAGGGAGGTCTTTCCAGCAATTAAGGGAGGAACATGTTGGGAGGTCTTTCCAGCAATTAAGGGAGGTCTTTCCAGCAATTAAGGAAGGAACCTGACATGTTGAGCAATTAAGGGAGGTAATTAAGGGAGGTGTGTCAGCTACTCAAGTGCAGAGGAGTCACTCCATTCACCAATAATTCACTCCAGCCATCCTATATCACTTCATTCAGCCCAAAATCAGAAGAACAACTCCAACAAGCCTTCCTTCCATTTCCTACGAATTTGTTCTTTCTCTGCCATCACCAACCACCCAAACTCATCCAAATCACCTCTTTAGTTGCCATACTCTAGACATGAGAAAGTTCTTGGAGTAGCATTAGAAGTGGATAAGCACCTGGAGAAGCCTTGGAAACCACAAGCAACTTCAGAATTGGTTTTCTCTACTCTTATTGCATTCAATATGTTTTCTCATTTTTGCTTAAGTTTCATTTCCATTATGAGCAGCTAAATTCATAACTAGGGCTATGATGTAACCTAACATGAATATTCTGGGTTTATAAGTTGAAGTTTTGAGTTTCAAGTTTGATTCATGATTCATATTCCTATTCTTTATGCTTATCAGTTAATATGCTTGTTTGGATGATTGATCACCATTAGAACTTGTATATTAGCTACCTTGGTTTGAATCAAGAGTAGACACCATGCTTTGATTTGAATTGAACTATGAATAAGAAAAGTATGTATGGACATTCGACAACAGGGATTAGATACATGCTTGGTTGTTTAAATTGTTCTTCTATGCTTAATGGGTTCCTAATGCTTAATTTAGATTAGACAACAAATGATCAAGTTAGGGAATTAGGAGCACAAGGTTCGGACCAGACACCATGGCCTAATCATACTTTAGCTAGAATCAATCTTTGAATCCGAATGAGACTTGTCACTTGACTCCTTATAACCCAGAATTGAATTGTTATGGTGAATCGAATGCCCTAGTCTCCCAATCTGTTTTCCAGCCTACAAAAGTACTCTTTGTTACATTTGTTCACCTTGCTTTTGTTTGAAATTTCGTTTGCCTCATTTGTTCAACAATTACAACCACTCTTGCTTTAAATTCTATTTTAGACTTAACTTCCTACTTCCTTGAATTTGGTAATCTAAGTACATAACTAATTTTAACTTCTCAGTCCTCGTGGGTACGACCTCGTACTTGTCTTGCTATACTACTAATTGGCCCGTACAATTGCGAGTTAACATTTTAACAACATGCTGCATCAATGGTTGTGATGGACTGCTGTGTATGGTTATGACAAGCATGGTGTTCTCCCCCTACAATGAATATTGGAGACATTTACGAAAGATAACTGTGATGGAGCTCTTAAGTGTCAACCGTGTTTGGTCATTCAGATCGATAAGGGAAGAGGAGGTATGGGATTTGATTGAATTCATTGCCTCATCTGAGGGACTTAGCATAAATCTCAGCGACAAGATTTACACCATGACAAGTGATTTCCGGGGCAGCATTTGGTAACAAGTGCAAATATCAGCATGAGTTTACCACATTGGTTGGGGAAATCATACCTCTTGTTGGAGGCTTTAACATCGCTGATTTGTACCCTTCCCTTACATTCCTTTGTTTAATTCTTGAAAATATTGTCAGTGAACATAAGATGAAGAGAAAAGCTAGTAACAACACCAATGGTGATGAGCGAGATCTGGTGGGCATGCTGCTTAATTATGAGGAAGCTAATAAGCCTGAGTTTCATCTCACAACCAATCAAATCAAAGTGGTCGCCATGGGAAGACCTGTATACAGTCAAACAATAAAACCTTTTTATCGTACAACAGTATAATCCATTGTAACTTCACCATGTTTTCAGGACATTTACTTTGCAGGCACTGAATCTTTTGCAACCACAATCGAATGGGAACTGTCAGAGCTACTAAGAAACCTGAGAGTAATGGAGAAGGCTCAATCCGAGGTGTGACATGCATTCAAGGGAAAGAACAAAATTGAAGAGGAAGACGTTCAAAAGCTAGATTAATTGAAACTAGTCATCAAAGAAACATAACACCCTTTGGGTCCTTTCATCCCAAGAGAAGAAAAGGAAAGATGCAAAATTAGTGGATATAAAATACCAGCTAAGGCCAAAATCCTTGTCAATGCATAGGCAATAGGGAGAGATCCAAAAATTTGGGCTGATCCGGAATGCTTTCAACCAGAACGTTTTGAAGGTTCTTCCATAGGCTTCAAAGGGAACAGTTCCGAGTTGCTCCCATTAGGTGCAGGTGCAGGATTTGTCCAGGCATCTCATTTGCTACTTCAAACATTGAGCTTGGACATGCTCAACTCTTGTACCGCTTCAACTGGAAACTTCCAAATGATACTAAATCAGAAGCCCTTGACATGGCTGAGAATTTTGGAATCACAGAGAGTAGAAGGAACAATCTGCATGTGATCGCCACCACACATATTCCTTTCCGTGAATGAGACAATTAAGGATGTCAATGGAAGAATACTGTCAAGCCTTCAGAAATTTTTGTGTGTGGATACAAGCGATATTGGGGGAGGGGGGAATCGAACCTAGGACCTCGGATGCAGGGGTATCTCTTAACTACTTGAGCTACAAGCCCCTTGGTTTGTATGCAGCTTCATTAGTATATGCAATATTAGAAAACATTTATTACTCAGCATTAATGTTTTTGTACATGAGAAGTTCTTGCTAATAATAATAAAGAAAGAAATAATGTGTTATCAGTTCTCTATTTACATTGAGCTCTCATTCTTGATTCATTTAAAAAAACCTCGGGGTATTAGCGATTGCTGGAAACTATGTAAAGTCATTATGCAACTGCTAATGCCATTGCCATCGCTGGTGCAACAGCTACTGTTTCTTTCACAGAATATTCATCTATTTACTGCAAGAGCTTGGTACAATGGAATTCAATTTGTAGCCGATGACGAAGAGGTGTAGATGCCATCAAACCCTTCTTAAGATCCGCCAGCAATTCCCCTATAGGTATAGCAGCCAAAAAGATCTTAATATAATCTTTGCAAGCTTCTCTTCCTTTGCATACAACCTCCTCTTCCACATCACTGTTTTCTAAATCTTTCTGGGTCAATACAAGAGCCCCTCCAGCTTTAGTTTCCTTACAGTTTTTCAGTCGCACCTGATTTCCCGATTTCTCATATGATGCTTTAGCCTCACTTGGTAATCTTTGGATTGTTGTGTCTTTATCAAATTTCAGGATATAGGCTTGGTTGCAACCTTCATACAACCTCTCCCTTAATGTGTCAATTATGTAAAAAGCATCGTGCTCTACCTTTAGTACAAAGAAATGGTCGTTCCAAATTTCTTCATTTTCATAGGGGTAAAATCTATGATTTGTTAGCAATTTCATATTTTAAAACAGTGTATTTTAGCAATTATTAATTTCTAAAATGGTTTCTTGTTGGGAAAGGAAACATATACAACATGGATGATGTTGGTAACAAGGTTTGAAAGGAAAGCTCTATTGTTATGCTTTTGTACTCTTTTAGAAATTATGGAATTGCATTCATAATTCATCCAAAAAAGCCACTAGTCACAAAGGGCAACTACAATAACGGAGGGATCTAACATCCAAATTAAGACAATCCGGGGCTCTTCCACTAATAGTCACGCATGATCAAAGAAACTCTTGCGTAGGCATCCCAACTAAGAGTGCAAGCTCAGAAGAAAAAGGAAAAGAAAAGATAAAACTTGAAAAAACTTGAAAAAACCGAACCATAACAATACAAATAAAACTCTAAGAGTACAAAAGCCCTAAAGTTACTTTTTAATATATAATAACAAAACCTAACATTATTGTACAAGCATATAATTCATTGCAACTTCACAATGATTTCAGGATATATTTTCAGCAGGAAGTGAAACTTCAGCAACAACAGTGGAATGGGCAATGTCAGAGCTTCTGAAAAACCCTAGAGTAATGGAGAAGGTGCAATCGGAAGTGCGACAAGTATTCGAAGGAAAAAACAAAATCGAAGAGGAAGATGTTCAAAAGCTCCATTACCTGAAATTAGTCATGAAGGAAACTTTTCGGTTGCACCCTCCGGGTCCTTTAATCCCCAGAGAGGCAAGGGAAAGATGTGAAATTGGTGGATATACAATACCAGCCAAGGCCAAAATCCTCATCAATGCCTATGCAATAGGGAGAGATCCAAAACTTTGGGCCGATCCTGAATGCTTTCAACCAGAGCGCTTTCAAGGTTCTTCCATTGACTTTAAAGGCAACAATTTTGAATTGCTTCCATTTGGTGCAGGTAGGAGGATTTTTCCAGGCATCTCATTTGCTACTTCAAACATTGAGCTTGGACTTGCTCAACTATTGTACCACTTTAACTGGAACCTTCCAAATGGGACTAAACTCGAAGCCCTCGACATGGCAGATAATTTTGGAATAACGGCTAGAAGAAAGAACAATTTGCATTTGATCGCCACTACTTATATTCCTTTCAACAAATGAGACACTGTCTAAAAGAATGATGTAATCATATTTTGAATTTAACTTGCAACTCTCTTAGGCAGCAGTTTGTTGGTTTAGTACAAGAAAAACTTAGTTGCAACAGGGATAATACTGTTTTGCTATCTCCAGCCAATAATACTATACCACGTGAAAGTGTTATCACGCGTGTCATAGCGTTATTGGTCAGGGACAGCAAAATAGTGCTATCCCCGTGGCATGGAAGACTTTCTCATTTAGAAGTCTTTCTCATTTAGTACAGACCTCCACTTATCCCTCTAAAATGAGATTTTTTTAGAAATGTCATTTGAACTTGTAAAAATAATATATCGTATATTTGTTATGTATTTGCAATACAGAAGAAGACCAATATATATGGCCCATAAGACTACCTAAGGAAGGTAATTTAAAACCTAAGTTAAAGACACTAATTTGTACAAGCCTTAACAGAGAAGTTGACTATTCCTATACAAGGTAACAAATAATGTACAATATATTTTGTAATCTTTCCATATCTTCAATATTCCCCCTCAAGCTGGAGTATGGAGATCAAGAATACCTAGCTTGTTTTTGAGTCGTTGGAATTGATCTTTACCTAAAGACTTGGTAAAGACATCTGCGAGTTGCTCCGTTGAAGGAATATAGGCAGTACGTAAAGAACCATTTTGAATCTTCTCTCGAACAACATGACAATCGATCTCAATATGCTTGGTGCGCTCGTGATATACTGGATTAGCTGCTATGTATAAAGCAGCTTGGTTGTCACAATAAAGTAAGCTTGGTGTGGTGTGTGACAGACCAAGATCATAAAGTAAATATCGTAACCATTGGAGTTCACAAGTTGCCATAGCCATCGCTCTATATTCTGCTTCGGCTGATGAGCGTGATACAGTATCTTGCTTCTTTGTTTTCCATGAGATAGGACTTTCTCCAAGAAGTACAAAGTAACCTGTAGTCGACCTCCTTGTCATTGGACAGCTAGCCCAATTAGAATCACAGTAGGCTCTCAATTGAAAATTATTAGAAGATGATAACAGAATCCCTTGGCCTGGAGTCCCTTTCAAATAATGTAATAATCGATCTGCAGCATCTTTATGAGTTGTACGGGGGCTTTGCATGAATTGGCTCAAAATATGAACTGTATGAACAATGTCTGGCCTGGTGATGGTGAGATATATCAAGCGACCCACCAATCTTCTATAGGTTTCTGGATTATGTAATAGTTCTCCATCTTCATTATTTAACTTGAGATTTTGTTCCATGGGGAAGAAAGTAGGACGTGCACCAATAAGACCTGAGTCTTTCAAAATGTCAAGTGCATACTTCCGTTGGCTCAAATACAATCCTTTTGGAGAACGAGACACTTCTATCCCAAGGAAGTATTTTAAATCACCAAGGTCTTTTAAATGAAAACGTTGGTGCAACAAATTCTTGATAATTGATATAGTAGCAGTATCGGTACCTGTAATAATAATATCATCGACATATACAAGTAAGAAAATTGAGGACTTACCTTTGTGACGATAGAAAAGGGAGTAATCTGCTTTAGATTGAGAAAATCCCGCATCAAGTAATGCTTTGGAAAATTTTGCAAACCAACACCGAGAAGCTTGCTTTAATCCATAAAGTGATTTGTTAAGACGGCACACCATATTTCCCCCTTTGCCGTGAGAACCTGGAGGGAGCTGCATGTAAACCTCTTCATGTAAATCACCATGAAGAAAGGCATTGTTGACATCTAATTGTTGAAGACACCAACCCTTGGCAGCGGCCAAAGATAATAAAACACGAACAGTGGTAAGCTTGGCAACAGGAGAAAAAGTTTCATGATAATCAATCCCTTCCATTTGCGTATATCCCTTGGCAACGAGGCGAGCTTTGCATCGTTCAATAGTGCCATTAGAATGCCGTTTTATTTTATAGACCCACTTGCAGCCAATGGCTTTTTTATGAGCAGGCAAGGCCATGAGGGTCCATGTATGATTAGCTTCCAAGGCAGCAAGTTCACTTTGCATAGCTTTACGCCATTCAGGATATTTAATGGCTTCATCAAAAGTGTTAGGCTCAACAATGGTAGTAATAGAAGCAAGAAAACTTTGATGTTTAATAGAGAATTTGTCATAAGATAAATAATGGGATAAAGGGTACCTGGTGCCATGTTGAACCGGAGTTGAGGAAGGAAGATCAACTTGAGATTGGTAGCAGTGGTAGTCACTAAGGTAACCTGGTGGCTTTCGATGGCGAGGAGGAAGGGGAGTAGAGTCAGACGGTGTTGGTATAGATGGAGGAGAGGAGGACGGAATAGGAGGGAGAGAAGAAGTATGTGATATTGGGGAGGAATGGGTGGTAATTGGAGACGGAGGAGGTGTGGTCTCTGTAATGGGGTTAAGGGGTGGTGTAGGTGCGGAAGCAGTAGCATGATCAGAGGGCTCAAATTCTGGTATAGGAAGAGGTAAGACACTAGGCATGGTATTTGTGTGGGATAAATTGTAAGGAAATACAGTTTCATAGAAAGTGACATCACGTGAAGTATAAACCTTTTTAGTGTGAAGATCATAAATTTTGTAAGCCTTTTGAGAAGGTGGATAACCAAGAAAAATGCCTGGTGTGGCTCGTTTATCAAACTTTGAGTGAGGGGAAAGATTATGCCCATAACAAAGGCAACCAAAAATACGTAAATGTGCATAAGATGGTGACTTGCCAAAAAGAACATCATAAGGTGTTTTTCCTTGTAAAATTTTTGTGGGCAAACGATTAATTAAATATGTAGCAGTAAGAACACAATCTCCCCAAAAAGATAAAGGTAAATTCGATTGGAAACGAAGAGAACGAGCAATGTTTAAAAGATGACGATGTTTGCGCTCGACAACGCCATTTTGTTGCGGTGTTCCCACACAACTATGTTGATGAATGACACCAAGTGAAGAAAAAAAATGTTTAATGGTGTGATTAAAAAATTCAGTTCCATTATCGGTACGAACTTGGCGAATAGTGAGATTAAACTGTGTTTTAATCATAGCAAAAAAACGAGGTAGATAGGTAGTGACTTCAGATTTATGTTGCATTAAATAAAGCCAAGTACTACGAGAATAATCATCTACTATGGTTAAAAAATATTTAGCACCAGAAAGAGCAGGAACAGAATAAGGCCCCCACACATCACAATGAATCAAATCAAAGCAAGCATTCGTTGAAATAGTACTTGAGGGAAAAGAAAGTCTACAATGTTTAGCCAAAGGGCAAATGGTGCAAACATGATTATTAGGAATAGAAATTGTAGAATGAAAATTTTGTAGGTGGGGAAGAATAAATTTAGATGGATGACCTAAGCACCAGTGCCATAGATTGAAACTCGGGGAAGCAACAGCGGAATTAGCAATAGAGGGTACATCAGGAGCCAAATAATAAAGACCACCACGTTCCAATCCCTTACCAATCTCCCTCTTCGAACTCAGGTCCTGCAAAACACAATGATCAGAATAAAAGGTAATAAAACAATTAAGTAGCTTAGTGAGTTTGCTAACGGAGAGAAGATTAAAATGAAAATCAGGTACCAATAAGACATTATGTAAAGGTAAAGAGGGTAAGGGTTTGGAAGAGCCAATATGAGTAATATTAGATGTTTGTCCAGTAGGTAATTTAATAGGAGCAGTATGAAGAGTGGTCATGTTGTCTAACATATTAGAACTAGAAACCATGTGATCGGTGGCGCCGGAATCAATTATCCAAGAACTGAGATTGAATGAAGAATGAAAACATAATGGGTTACCTGCAACATTAGCCATAGAATTATTTTTACCGGATGGCAACATGGCAATCAATTGATTGTATTGTGCATGAGTTAGAGTTGGTGCAGCTGGAGTGCTAGTGGTTGCTGCGACAAAAGAACCAGTAGAGGTAGTATGTGAGGAAGAAGAATTGGTCTTGGCAGTACCATTCTTCTTTTTGCAATGAGACTGTGTATGCCCTGCTGTATCACAAAATGTGCAAAACATATAATTTTTGCTGGCAGGATTTTTGCGACAACGAGATTCTGAGTGACCGTCGGTATCACAAAATTTGCAATGATAAAATGGTTTATGAGACTGCGGTCGATTAGCCGCCATGGCAGATTGATCGAGAGATGTTGTGATTACAGGTTGAAGAGAACGTTGGCGTTCATCTTGTAAGAGTAAGGAGTAGGCACGATTGACAGTGGGCAAAGGATCCTGAAGAAGCATATTACTACGAACCCCAAAATAAGATTCGTTCAACCCAGCCAAAAATTGCATGAGATGCTCTTCTTGAATGTGATTCATGCTAGTTTGAGAGGCTCCACAAGTGCAAGAGGTTAACGAAATATATGAAGATAACTCATCCCAATAACCTTTCAAAATAGTATAATAAGAGGCTATGGATGAGTTACCTTGTGTATGATTGGCAATGGCGCGACGAATCTCAAAAATCCTAGGAGCATTCTTTTGAGAAAAACGTTCACGGAGATCGTCCCAAACTTCGCGTGCTGTAGCGGTATAGATAACACTATTGGATATCTCGGGAGAGAGAGCGTTAACAATCCAAGATAGAACCATGCTATTACACCTGGTCCATTGATGAAATTTGGTTGAAGCATCCTCAGGTTTGGCAATACTGCCATCAATGAACCCAAGTTTGTTTTTGGCGTCAAGAGCCATCCTCATGGCACGAGACCATGTAGGATAATTGTCACCAAGCAGCAGCTGTGTAACAAGAATCACACCAGGGTTATCAGAATGATGTAAATAAAGGGGAGAAGAAGCCGCATATTCTGTGGACAGCGGCGTGTCCTTATTAACTGATTTCTTCCCATTAGATTTGGAAGAAGCAGTGGAGGCAGTGTCAGACATGGTTGAAAAAAAAAACGTAGGAAGAATGAAAATTTTTAATGGATCAATATACAAGCTCTGATACCATGTAAAAATAATATATCGTATATTTGTTATGTATTTGCAATACAGAAGAAGACAAATATATATGGCCCATAAGGCTACCTAAGGAAGGTAATTTAAAACCTAAGTTAAAGGCACTAATTTGTACAAGCCTTAACAGAGAAGTTGACTATTCCTATACAAGGTAACAAATAATGTACAATATATTTTGTACCATGATTTGTCACATGACTTTAACATCATCCAATTTTCCAGCCATTTAAAAAGGGATTTTTAGTCTTTCCAATATGCAAACCCTCTTTTTTTTTTTTATAAAAAAAAAATTATAATTTAAATATAAAGCTATGTAAACCCTCTTTGAAGCTCATTTTGTTGTTGAAGAAAAAGGAGTTAAAACCCCAAAAGCAAGGCTTTTACTCCTGAAAAACACTCAAACTTTATGATTTCAATTTTTTTAGGGAAATAATCATAGGTACTAATTCAAATTTGAGAAAGAATTGACAAAAGACATTATCTGGAGATTGATATACAAAACAAAAGTAGCCAAAATGAGTTCACAAAATTGGTTCGAAACGTGACCAAGTCTACAACTTGTACCAAGGCCACAAAGCTACAACACTTCACGACATAATCCCAATTTTTATCTGTTTGTAAAATAAACTTTGCATGGTACCAAGACCAATTAAACCTAAGTGCTTTATGGTTTCCATATGTTATTCTTCTTGGCATACGACTAGGTGTTGGTTTTCATTGTGCTTGCTCTTGTAGAAGAAGAACTTGGGTTTGAGACTTGTGTATTGGATTCAGACATATATATTTCTTGCAGATTGTATTCCTCTTGGTACAGAGTGTGCTTGATTTGCTGTTCGGTTTCACTTGTCCTATTTCCTCCATTTGTCTGTAACTGTTGTTGGCCTGGATTTGCTGAAGTTTGCCCTCTTGGATCACCTTCTCCATTCACCTGTACCAAATCAAATTTCATTGCCAACTTCTCAACGTTTAATGAAATAAAAATAAAACATAAAATCTCATTTTCTTTATACCTGAGCACTTTTTCCTTGCTTCTTCCTTTCACAAGTAGTAGCATTATGGCCTTCTTGGCCACACTTGCTGCAGTTGATGTTGATGAAGCATCTTCGAAGTTTGTTTGGATTTGAAGGAGGTCGAACCTCATCTGGCTCCCTACATCTGAGCATCCATGGTCTCCTAGCTTGCTTGTGATATTTGAGGGTTTTAATAGGCTGATGGTTTGTCACTGGCCAATATTCTTCACCAGCCACTGGGTTGATATAAGGCTTCTATGCTCTTCAGAACGCTTGTAGCCATTTTTCCGGGGTGGTGTGGTGGGGTTGTTTTGGTTGTCTAACAAGATATCACATTCTGACGTAGTCCTAAAATGGGATCTACTCCAATGCTTTGCAGGCTTGTCATCAAACCATCCTACTGCGCTTCCATCTTCAATTTCCATTCTAGTCATATGTGCTTTAAACCCAGGAATGGTGGTTGCCCTTGCTGCTTCCCAAAGTATTTGTTTAAGTGCCATTCCATTGTGACCTTTCTTGAAATTATTATCCAAGTGTCGAACACAGGCACACTAGGTGTAACACCCCGACTCCGAATTTAATTCCTATTTTAAATTACTTAAGTGAATTTACAAATTTACCCTTAGGGTAGGGGTAAATGGGTCATTTTCTTGCCCGGAAAGTGTTTGGGGCAGTGGCTGGTATTTTTGGGTAGGTGGTACTGAGACGAATTCGTAGACACGCGGTAGGCTTGAATCGGAGTTGTAACGAAGAAGTTACGATCAAAACACTTCCAGTGGCAAAACCGTAATTATTTCAAAATTTGGGTTTAAAATATCTGACTTTTCTCTCTCTCTCTCTCTCTCTCTCTCTCTCTCTCTCTCTCTCTCTCCCTCTCCCGCGGCTGAACTCCCCCTCCCCGTTTTGATTTTTCGCCAGATTTCAGACGGCGAGAACTTCGCCGTCCGACCTCCGTTTGAGGCGCCGTTTCTTGCAAAAGCTTCATCTCTTCCTCCTCTACCCAGCCCCCCCCTTTTCTCCGATCGAAAACCCGGCAAACGGCGGTGGCAACGACGTGAAAACAGGCTGAAACTGCCGACGTCGCCGACGACGTTTCCGGCCATCTCGAGCTGCGCCGTCACTTGGAACAGGTAGCTCTACTTCCCTTCTAGCCATTTCTTAGGTTGTACGACGACCATGTCGACGGTGGTTGCCGGATCGAGGCCGTGAAGTTCCGGGTTAAAATCGTGAGTTTCCGACGCCGATTCCGACCACTTGCCGTCCGAATTGGACCTTGGTGTAGTTGAATAATGTGTTCCACTCATCGAGTAGAATCTGTAGCCGGAAGGGTGAGCTCGGGTGTGGAGATTTTTCCGTCGCCGGAAATTTCTCTACACACCCACGCGCTGCCGGCGCGTGTGGCGGCGCGTGGGCGAGGCCGGTGAGGCTGCAAATTAACCCGAAGAGATCCTTAGGTTGTCACGAGCGCGTAGGATTTCGCGGATCTCAATTCGGATGTCGTTTGACTATCGAACGGATTTTCGCATATTGTGCGTTATCCGGGTTCGATAGGTTCCGACCGTTAGATCCTTCCCGAATTAAAATATGTTGTTCTAGGAATTCCTAGGATCGTATAGGACTTCGCGGATTGTGAATCGGAAACCCGGATGTTCCGATTCAATAACTTAAAGTTTGTGTTTTATATTAACCGTCCGATTGTGCGATCGTAAGCGATCTAACCGTCCGTTTCGGACCAAACTTGCGAGACGGGTATCTTAGACCTTGTGAAACCTTTAGGAACTTTCGGATTGTAAAACGGAGGTCGTGGGTCCCGTAGGCCCGGTTGACCCGAATTGGGAAGTTTGATCGTCGGTTGACCGAGTGTCTCCCAAAGCTGTTCCATCGTCTAAATTGGGTAGTTGGACCTTAGAACGTCTCATTCCTAGTACACTTACTAGAAACCTGGGAAATTAGGATATTTAATTCAAAGTACTCGTTTGAAACACTTCGTATTAATCTCGTATACGTATTCTAAATTA
>NW_023010409.1:0-16934 GCF_902201215.1 Prunus dulcis | reverse complement strand
TCGATCTTTAAGTTCAGAGACGACGAAGAAGACGAGAGGAAGACGATGAGATACTCTGACAGTGCTCTGACAAGGAAAAAAGACAAAAAGTTTTCTCTGGGAGATTGAAATTTTTAATCGGGTTTGGAAACAGTGCATGTGTAAGTCAGGTAGACGAAAAGTTGCTTACATATAAAACCATTTCAAAAAAATAATACGGCGGTTACATATAACTACGTCGTTTTTAACTAACACGACGCAATATTTGTTTTGCGATGTGAAATCTTTTCATTTAACGTCGTTAGGTTTAATATAACCGACGTGGATTTTAATTTTTAAATTATGAATAGAATTTTTTTTCCCGTGACCTTTCAGTTTATTTTTCAATTACAGTGAGTTATAAATAGAGTTTTTTTTCCGGAGGAAATTTAAAATGAAGGAAATTAATGTTCTGGAATATGTAAAGTTTCCTTTTTGGATGACAGATTTAAATAAAATAAGAATATAAAAACAACGACTGTTTTGTATTACTGTCGTCGTTTTTCGTCGTCTTAAGTAAGACTAAGACGACGTAATATATTTGTTGAGCGACGTTGATTTGTTTTTTAAACGTCGTTAGGTATAATATAACCGTCGTTGAAAATTGTCTCTCTGATTGCAAATTTGCAACGACATTAGGTATAATATTTGTAGATACACAAACGCACACACATCATCAACTTCCAAAAAATTGTCTCTCTAATTGCAAATCTGTGTCATCTGTTAAGATTATGATGTGGAACAGAGTTCCATCTGGTAAGATTTCGTAACCCTTGGGATCCCAGAAAAATCTGATTATGTCGGCGGTTTTCTATATAAACCGTCGTGGTTAATTCAATTCTTGTCATTAAGTAGATCTACCGACGTAGGATAAGAAAATCAAAGAAAAAAATTGTTAACAAAAATTCTTATTAAGGCGACGGTTTAAATTAAATGTACGACGTATAAAATGAATAAATACGACGTTAAATTTTATAGTACGATTTAAAGATAGCGTCGTAGAACTATACGAGAATGACGTCGATATATTTATATTTTCCGTCGTTGTACATTAATTTAATACGGCGATATTTTGTATTTTAAAGCTGTGGATTTGTTTGTAATTATACGGCGTCTTATACGAAAACCTCGTCGTGTTATTTTATGAGTAAAAACGGCGGTTTTTATTGAAATCATTGTCTTTACTTTCTACGTCGGTCGATTCATAACTTCTGCCATTCTTTGTTGGCTTTGATTTTACACTGCGGAAATCTGTGTCAAATAGACGTCGGTTGTTGAATTAGGTATGTCGTTGTTTTTGAACAGCCATTTAAATCTCCATTTTTTAGTTGTCTAAGGTGGTATTACACGACGGTGTTTTTAGAACCGTCATCTTTTTAAAAACCACGACGGTTTTCACTTAGACCGTCGTTGTTTTCTGGTCGTCTTTTTCACTTTTTGTAGTAGTGAATTGGGAATGGATTTAATTTTTTCGGATCTTTTAATCACCCTGTGTTGTGTTGAATTGGGAATGGATTTATTGTTTTCATGCTTGGTTTCATGTATATGTTGGTTTCTTGCTTGGTTTCATATATATGTTGTGTTCTTAATGGGTTTTGGGTTCTTGAAAATAAACTGAGACACGACGAATTTTTAGGCATACGACGACGATTACACGGCGGTTTTTTTAAACTACCGTCGTTGTATTACTTATACACGACGGTTTTTTCATAAACCGTCGTTTGTATTCCTTATAATAGACGACGTCTGTTGAAAATCCGTCGTCTATATATGCCAAATACGTCTGTTTTTGTTTAAAACCCGTCGTCTCTATTGTGTATTACTTGCTATTAGATCTTTGTATAATCTGCTATAGTGATGGTCATTGCCTGTATTTCCACTTTATTATAGATAATAGGTTATAGTGTCGGAGATGGATAAGTCATGGATGCACTCGGATAGAAGATCGAAGGCATATGAGTTTGGGGTGGAAGCATTTTTGAACTTTGCTGTAAAAAATCTTCTAACTACAACACATATCCGTTGTCCATGTGTTAAATGTGTTAATTTGAAGTTGTTTGGGGTTGGAATTATAAGGGATCACGTATACTTTAATGGAGTTGACCAAAGCTATAAGAATTGGACATTTCACGGAGAACCTTAGGAAGCAACTACTAATGCTAGTAGAAATGTTGAAGAAGATGATGGCCATAGTAGGTACAGTTTTGTGTCTGAAGAAATTGATATGGATGATAATGATTTTGGTGATTTTGGTGATTTTGGTGATTTTGGTTCCGATCCGTATGAGTTTGCCAATGTGATTGGGGATGGAGATCAACCAGTGTACCCTGGTTGTAGAAAGTACACGAAGTTATCGGCATTAGTGAATTTGTATAATTTGAAGGCAAAACATGGGATGAGTGATGTCTGTTTTACAGAATTATTGATACTTCAAGGCGATTTGCTTCCAGAAGGAAATACAATACCAACCTCTATGTATGAGGCTAAAAAGACTTTGTGTGCATTGGGCTGAGTTATGAGAAAATGCACGCATGCCCCAATGATTGCATCTTGTATAGGAAGGAGTATGAGGATTCAACTAATTGTCCTACTTGTGGTATCTCAAGGTGGAAGGAAGGCAAAGATTCAATCTTGAAAGAGGGTGTGCCAGCGAAGGTGGTGTGGTATTTTCCTCCAATTCCAAGGTTTAAAGGATGTTTCAATCACATGAGACAGCTAAGAGTTTGACTTGGCATGCTGCTAGAAAATCAATTGACGGTCAGATGTCTCATCCGGCGGATTCCCCGTCTTGAAACTTCTTGATGATAAATGGCCTGAGTTTGGTAATGAGCCGAGAAACTTGAGATTGGCTCTTTCATCTGATGGATTCAATCCCCACAGTTCTCTAAGTAGCAGAGATAGTTGTTGGCCGGTTATCTTAGTTACATATAATCTCCCTCCATGGCTGTGCATGAAACGAAAGTTCATGATGTTAACCTTATTGATTTTCGGTCCTAAACAACCCGGAAATGATATAGACGTCTACTTGGAGCCTTTGATTGATGATTTAAAATCTTTGTGGGATGGGATTAGAGGAGTGTATGATGCACATAATGGAGAATACTTTACACTTAGAGCTGCATTAATGTGGACAATTAATGATTTCCCCGCCTATGGAAACTTATCTGGTTGTGTTGTTAAAGGATATAAAGCTTGTCCAATATGCGGTGATGATACACCTAGTCACAGGTTGAAAAATGGCCACAAAATTTGTTACATTGGGCATAGAAAATGGTTACCAATCAATCATCCATATAGGAGGCAGCGTGCAGCTTTTAATGGGAAACCTGAATATGGCATACCTCCCGAGCCATTAACCGGAGAAGAAGTGCTGCATATGGTAGAAAATGGTGACAGAGTTTGTTGGAAGAAGAAATCAATATTCTTTGATCTCGAGTATTGGAAATACCTTCTTGTGAGGCATGCCCTAGATGTTATGCACATTGAGAAGAATGTTTGCGATAGTATCATTGGTACATTGCTGGAGATTCCTGGAAAAAATAAAGATGGGATTGCTGCTCGATTAGATTTATTGAACATGGGGGTCAAAAGTGATTTGCAACCCGAGTATGGAGAAAGACGTACTCGTTTGCCTCCTGGGCCTTGGAATTTGTCAAGAGCAGAGAAAAGAGAGGTTTGCAATTCTTTCTATGGTATGAAGGTCCCTGAAGGTTATTCTTCAAATATTAAAAATCTTGTATCTTTACAAGATTCAAGACTTCTTGGCCTTAAATCACATGATTGTCATACCTTAATGCAACAATTGCTCCCTGTGGCAATTCGTTCTGTTTTGGAGAAGACTGCAAGGTATGCAATAACTCGTTTGTGCTTCTTCTTCAATGCTATATGTGCAAAGACTGTTGATGTTTCCAAGCTAGATAAGTTGGAAGAAGATGTAGTAGTTACTCTGTGTTTGCTTGAAAGTACTTTCCCCCTTCATTCTTTGATATCATGGTTCATCTAGTAGTACATCTTGTCAGAGAAGTTCGTCTATGTGGGCCAGTATATTTTAGGTGGATGTATCGGTTTGAAAGATATATGAAAGTGCTGAAGGGGTATGTTCAGAATCGTACTCGTCCCGAAGGTTGCATTGCTGAGCGGTATATAGCTGAAGAAGCGGTAGAGTTTTGTACTCGGCATTTATCTGATGTTAGTACAGTTGGAGTGCCTTCAAGCCAAAAGATGGGAGTTTCAAAGCCATTATCAGGTTGCACAGTGAGCGTAGTTGATCGGGACCTGTTGAATCAAGCACATCTATATGTCTTGGAGAATACGGAGGAAGTCCTACCTTATATCGAGTACTTATGAGTTTTATTCTTTAAGTTTCCATTTTAAATTATTTCTTATGTTTATCTTATATATTTGGGACCGTAATGCTTGAATTTTTCGTGTCATGTAGGCAACATATGATCCACATCAAGGCTGCTTATCCAAAATTTAGAAAGAGAACAAAGTGGCTGCAGGATAAGCACAATAGCACTTTCATTCAATGGCTACGCTTCAAGGTATATGTTGTTGAATAACATATTTCTCTTTTAATTTTCTTCTTATTTCTATGTTAGATTGAATTAAGATATGATTAATTTGCAGGTTCAAAGTGAACTTGAGGAAGACAATCATGGCGTATCAGAAAATTTAAGGTGGCTAGCAGCTGGTCCAAACATGGCAGTGCCATTATATAGGAGCTATCTTATTAAAGGTATTAAATTCAATATCAAGGCACAAGATGATGTGCGGACAACTCAAAATAGTGGAGTTTATTTACTTGCACATACCATGCAAGTTGCTAGTGCCAAGGATAAAAACCCAATTCTCTCAAATATGGGTTTCTATGGTGTCATTCAAGAAATTTGGGACCTTGACTACCAAAAGTTTACAATCCCAGTCTTTAGGTGTGATTGGATAGATAGTTCTGGTCTTGTAGTCGACGAACTTGGATTTACCCTTGTAGATTTGAGTAAAATTGGACATAGGAATGACCAATTTGTTTTGGCTTCTCAAGTCAAACAAATATTTTTTTGTTGACGACCCGATGCATCGTGGTTGGTCGGTAGTGTTATCAATGCCTAATAGAGAATATAATGATGTTATTGGTGATGAAGTCTTAGGTGATGTGATAATTGAGTGTGAGCCATTTACTAGAGGGATGCCAAATGTTGACACATTTGATGAACCTGGTGGGTGAGTTAGGTGGTCAAAATATTCGAGGTGGGTGTGAAGATATATGGATTGAATGATGCTTATGTAATTGGCAGTGTATGACATTAATTTTGTAATATATTGTAATGTGATTTCTTCACTTTCATTATACAGGTTTTGGCCACAAAACAATCAGTGCAAAAAATACTGGTTCCAGATTACATCATTATATTCTGCATAAAAAACGACGTCTGTTCAAATAAAACACGACGTTATTGTGAACCAGTTATTCAGCATATTTACCGACGTCTTAAAGCAACGTAACAATGAAGAACCACGACGCTATTGTGAAGCAATTATTCAGGATATCACGTCGGGGAAGGATTAAGAACCGCCATGTAATTCAAAATAACACGACTCCAATCCCATAATACCGACGTCTAAAAAACGAGATAAATAATCTGAACGTTAAAAAATACGACGTCATCATACATTTTCCACGTCGCAAGTTCTTTTATAAACGAAGAGGAACGAAATGAATTCCGACGGTAATTCATTATAACCGCCGTCTAATATCAATTAAACGACGTTATTTGTAATACGGCTCTCATCATAATCAACGCCGTCTATATGTTCTGTAATACGGCTCTCATTTATTTGGAACCGACGTTGTTTAGAAGTTCAACGTCGTCTACATTAATAAGTGCGGCGTGAGTAATGAATACATATAAATACAACGTCGACTATATAAATGCCACCGACGTTGTTTCGCATTTCAACGTCAACTATATAAATACATACGTCGTAAATAATGACACTGACAACTATTTCCACGTCATCTTTTTTAGAAAAATCGAAGTGGAAAATTTATTTCACGACGGTTGTTTGTAAATAAGAGACGTAGTAGATTTCAATAACGTCGTCTTCTCATGTATTTAAAGACGTCATATTTTTTCTTGTCGTGAAAATTATATTTAACGGCATTGTGTTTTAGTTTTCGTCGTTGTATGTTTATCTTGCGGCCTTGTTCTTTTAATATGTGTCATATTTTTCCTTTTTAACGACGGTGATTTGTTTGAGTTGGTCGTCTATTCTCATCCTCGACTATTTTTTAAAATTTTAGCAGACTAAACACGTCTGTTTTTATTTGTTTTCGACGTTGTTTTATTTAACAACGTCTAATATTTATCATCGTTGTTTGTTTCTGAAAATAGGACGTATAAATTTTGTAATACGACTCTCATATATTTGTAACCGACGTTGTTTCGTTGTTCAACGTCTACTCTATAAATACATACGTCGTAAATAATGACACTGACAACTATTTCCACGTCATCTTTTATAGAAAAATCGAAGTGGAAAATTTATTTTACAACGGCTGTTTTTATATAGGCGACGTAGTAGGAATCAATAACGTCGTCTTCTAATGTATTTAAAGACGTCATATTTTTTATTGTCGTGAAAATGATATTTAACGGCGTCTTATTTTAATTTTCGTCGTTGTATGTCTATCTTGCGGCCTTGTTCTGTTAATATGTGTCATATTTTTCCTTTTTAACGACGGTTTTTTTAGAGAGTTGGTCGTCTATTCTCATCCTCGACTGCTTTTTTAGATCTTTTTGCAGTACAAAGACGTCGTTTTGTATTTGTTGATGACGTTGTATATTTTAACAACGACGGTGATTTAGCGTCGTGGTTTATGAGGGAAAAGATGACGGTGGATTTCACGACCATTGAAAAACCGAATACATGACGGTGATTTACCGTCGTCTTTTTGCTTTTTTGTAGTAGTGCACATATACACTAGATAATTAACACAAATATGATGCATATGACTTAGATAAACGATGAGTTGACACATAATGGCTAATGAGATATTTAGATTTGGCATGTATATCAAGAGAATATTATACTTTAGGTTTCTATGAGTGGTTCGTAGAGGTAACTGATAAGTTGACACAGATAGATCATCAAAAATTACCTCACTTGATTCACTATCATGAGTAAATTAGGGCACTGACAGGGCAGATGGGGGTATTGCATCGAACTTATGCATACATGAATCACTATCACTATTTTCTGACACAAACATGCTTTCTAAAGGTCGACCGATCATTTCTTCACCAAGATGAGCAACTTGATCTCCAGACATTAGCAACCAATTGAGTCCTAAATGTCGACCAGTCGTTTCTTCACCGAGAGCAACCTCTGCATCTCAAGACCTTGGTGACTGGTCGCTTTCTTCATAGCAAACAGTCGTTTCTTTCCCAAGAGAAACATCTTCAAACACCTCATTTTATATGTTAACTCCAAGATTCTCCAATACAAAACTCTCCAATTCACTCCCCATCTCCCCATAAATTGGAGATGAGGGAGAAATATAATATGGAACTTCTTCATAGAAGGTCACGTCCAAAGTAAAATGCAACTTCTTCATAGAAGGTCACGTCCAAAGTAAAATGCACTTTCTGGGTAGCAGTATGATATCACTTATAACGCTTATGAGTATAAGAGTAGCCAATAAAGACACAGCAAAGAGCACAATGATCAAGTTTACTCTGTTGATGAAAGTAGACATGAACATAGGAAACACGCCCAAAAACTTTAGTGGGCAACTTAGAGATGGAGACATCATGTGGAGTCTTGAAATCAAGAACCCGTTTAGGAGTTCGATTAATCAAATAGATAGCAGACATAGTAGCATGTCCCCAAAGATGATGAGGAACAGACATATCTAATATGAGTGAGCGAGCAACTTCAAGCAATTGTCGTTTCTTCCTATCAGACACACCATTTTGTTGAGGGGTAAAAGGGTTGTTGTTCGGTTAATCATACCTAGAGCACGAAATAATATTTTGACCCGAGCCTAAAACTGAGTAGACACCATAGTACAAAACTCTGGAAGTATGGAGGCAACATCAATTTTATTTTTCAGCAAGAAAGCCCAAGTGAGCCGAGTATAATCATCAATAAACGTGACGAACTAACAGAATTTGTTCCAAGTAACACGAGCCAGACCCCACACATTAGAATCCACTAAATCGAAAGGCTTTGCAGCTTTACTGTCACTTAAAGGAAACACAGTGTGATGACTCTTGGCCAAAATACATGTCTCACACTTAAAATTGGACTCATCACAATGGCGGAATAAAGATAGAAACATACGCTTAAGATAGCCAAACGATAGGTGTCCCAAGTGACGATGCCATAACCAAATTTGTTGGTTGTCTTTGACACTGCAACTTTAAACAGTATTAATGACACGATCACTAACCGGTGCAGTAGATAATGTCAAATAATATAACCCCCTATCCGTTTACCATGCCCAGTAGTTTCATAAGTCTTGAGATCCTGAAAGAGCAATGTGTAGGATAGAAAGTAGCAGAAGCATTAAGTTTATCAAGTAATTGGCCAACAATTAACCAATTACAATGGATATTGGGAGCTAGTAACGCGCGGGTTAGGACGTAGTATGAGTGAGAGAGATTGTGCCCTCGCCAATAATTGGAGAGGACAAGCCATTATCACTAGTTATGTGATGCAGGAACATCAATCCTAGTCAAAAATGGCTGAGTTTTAGATATTTTAAATTATTAAATTAAATGTTTTTCTCTCTTCATTAGGATTTGGTTTAAGTTTCTTGTTTTGTTTCTAATTTCCTTTGGGTTTTCTTAGTAAACTAGGAATAGGAATATTAGGCTAGTGTATTCTAGTATAAATAAGCTATTAAGAGACTTTTGTATTCAGTTTTCAATCAATACAATTTTAGACTTTAATCTAAAGAGTTTTCTTTAGGAATTTAGCCCTAGAACTCAATTATCTTCGTTCCAACTTCAATTCTATAGCTTTATCATTCTATTCTCTGTATTTTGGGTGCGTTTGGGTTACTAGACAGCCGCTGCGCTGCATCAAATTGGTATTAGCGCCTAGGTTAATCCTTGCTTCACACCATCGTTGGACGTGCTAGAGGTCGTAGACTAGAGAACCAAGCCCAACACACAAAGATGGCTGAGATGCAGCGTATGATGGAAGACTTGTCGAGAGCGGTGCAAGCCCTCTAACGACAGCAAAGCATAGATGCCTATATGGGGATTCTAGAATGCAACCGCGAATCCTTACACATATCGGAAGGTGGTGGTGAGGATGAATATGAAGAGGAGACGGACGTCGACAGCCCTTTTCATGAAGCTGGAAACTATGATGATGGTCATCGAGGTAGATTGGAAGAGCGGTTGGTTAGTGCACTGGATTTGAATGATGGAGGAATTAAAATTGAAGTTGTTGATTTCTATGGAAAGATGCATGCCGAAGATTATTTGGATTGGAAAGCAGGCCTAGAGAGTTATTTTGAATGGAAGCCTATGACAAATGATCGCAAAGTGTTGTTTGTAAAGCTTAAATTGAAGAGTATCGCGCTTCAATGGTGGAAAAGAGTTGAAGAGCAGCGTGTTTGACAAGGAAAACAGAAGATCAACACATGGGATCATATGAAAGCCAAGTTATGCAAGCAGTTTCAACCAAATGAATACACTATGGAATTATATGAACGGTTTCATAACTTAAAACAATGTGATATGTATGTTGAAGAATATACATCTGAGTTAGTTAATCTTTCACTTCGCATAAGTTTGAATGAGACTAATGAACAAATGACATCTCGTTACCTTTCTGGTTTGAATCAAAGCATTAGATGAGCTGGGTGTGGTTCGCTTGTTCAACCTTGAAGATGCTAGACAATATGCCTTAATGGCCGAGCGTCGACAATGCGACGTGGAGGAAGGAGAATTGTTTCTGGGCGCATAGATAATTATTGGCAAAGAAATAGAACAGCTATTCAGGGGGTTCAAAGCGAACAAAAAGCCCGAACTAGTGGTAGGAACATGGTGGGGATTCATAGGAGTGAAAATATAAAGAAATTCCAAAATTTGGGTCTCAAAACACTGTTGTTCCAAGCAATCCTAGAGGTGGCAGTACATCACAAGTGCGTTGTTACACATGTAGTGAGAAGGGACACGCGTCTTATGGTTGTCCACAAAAAAAGTTGAATTTGGCAAAGAACGAAGATGAGATAACTAATTTTCCTGAATCAACCTATCACGATTTTGGTAATGAAGAGGAAGTTATTGATCTATTACTAGTTGAAGGAGAATCTTTGGTGGTCAAATGAGTGATGACAACTTCCAAAGTTGAGGAAGAGGATTGGAGTCGTCATAATATATTCCGAATATGAGTCCTCTGTGGGGGAAAGGTGTGTAACGTGATCCTTGATGGAGGAAGTAGTGAGAACATCATCTCAAAGAAGGCAGTGGAAAAACTTAAGTTACCGATCGGGAAGCACCCTAATCCCTACAAGGTTGCATGGTTTCGAAAGGGGAACAAAGTACTAGTTACTTCAAGGTGTTTGGTTAAATTCATTATTGGTAATACTATTGATGATGAAGTGTGGTGCGACGTTGTTCCCATGGATGCATGTCATATCTTATTAAGAAGACCTTAGTTGTTTGACAAAGACATGATTCACTACACTAAGACCAACACCTGTGTATTTCATCAAGATGGGAAGAAATTAAGCTTGCAACCACTCAAAGAAGTGAACAACACTCCTAAGGTAACCAAAGTTAGTAGGTTTTTAACAAGCCAAAATTTTGAACAAGAGAGCAAAGAAATTGGAATTATGTATGCACTTGTTGCTAAAAAGATAGGAGCTAATCAACTGCTGAAATTGAAAGAGTTTCTGAAAGAAATTCAGCATATATTGATGGAATTCCAAGAGTTAGTTGGTGATTAATTATAGCAAAGTTTACTGCCAATGAGGATTATTCAACATGATATTGATTTGGTGCTTGGAGCAGTATTACCTAATCTTTCTGCATATTGGATGCCATCCACCCAACGAGTTGAAATTCAAAGGCAAGTAGAAGATTTAATTGCTAAAGGGTTAGTGCATGAAAGCCAAAGTCCATATGCACGGTTCCAGCATTGTTAACACCAAAGAAAGATCAAACATGAAGGATGTGTGTGGACAGTCATGTCATTAACAAGATTACGGCGAAATACTGGTTTCCTATCCCTCGACTATAAGATATGCTTGAAGGATCTAAGGTGTTCTCCAAAATTTAGTTGAGAAGTGGGTATCATCAAATTCGCATGAGGAGTGGTGACGAATGAAAAACAGCTTTCAAAACTCCTAATGGCCTTTACGAGTGGTTAGTGATGCCATTTGGACTCTCCAATGCTCCAAGCACATTTATGCAAGTCATGATTGAGGTATTTATTTGTGGTGGTTTATTTTGATGATATATTAATACACAGTCAAACTTCTAAAGAGCACTTAATCCATTTGTTGCATGTTCTTGAGGCCCTTCATAAGGAATAACTTTATATAAATCTTAAAAAGTATTCCTTCTTGAGCAACAAAGTTGTGTTTCTGGGATTTGTTGTTTCAACAAATGGCTTGTAAGTAGACCCTGAGAAAATAAGAGCTATTATGGAGTGGCCAGTGCCACAATCTGTGGGTGATGTTCGGAGTTTTCATGGATTGGTTTCAGCTATATTATTAATCCGATCACTGAATACTTGAAACAAAATAGCTTTGAGTGGTCAAAGTCAGCACAAAGAGCCTTTGAACAAATAAAGGTATTAATGACCGACGCTCCAGTACTTACTTTACCAAATTTTGAGAAGTTATTCACTATTGAATGCGATGCATCCTATGTTGGAATTGGGGCTGTTCCGAGTCAAGTAGGAAGACCCGTGGAGTTCTTTAGTGAGAAGTTGTTAGTTACTAAATATCGCTATTCCACCTATGACTTGGAATTTTATGATTTGGTTTGTGCAATTCAACATTGGGAGCACTACCTCGCTTATAAAGAATTCGTGGTTTTTTCCGATCATCAAGCTTTAAGGTACTTGAACTCTCAAAAGAAGTTGAATGCTCGGCATGTCAAATGGAGTTCATACCTTCAAGAATTCAAATTTTCTCTTAACTACAGGACTGGCGAATCTAACAAAGTTGCGGATGCTTTGAGCCGAAGGAATCTATTGTTAACAACAATGAGTACTCAAGTTATTGGCATTGAAGAGTTAAAAGAACAACATGTTACAGATCCATATTTCAGCTCTATAGTTTATGAACTCCAAGGTCCAACAGGTTGGAAGATGCTACCATTTCGAATGCATGATGGGTATTTAAAGACAAATTGTTGTGTATTCCCGAGGGATCATTACGTGAACAATTCACTAGGGAGCTTCATGGTAATGGATTAGGAGGACATTTCTGAAGGGATAAAACATCGGCTATGGTGACTGATCGTTATTATTGGCCTGGAATGTACAAGGATGTTGATAGACTGGTCCGCAAGTGTCAAATTTGTCAGTTTGGCAAAGGAAGTTCACAAAATACAAGTTTATATACACGCCCTTACCAGTTGCAGAACCCCCTTGGGTTCATATTAGTATGAACTTTGTGTTAGGACTTCCAAAAATAGCAAGAGGATATGAAAGTCTTTTTGTCGTGGTAGATCACTTTTCTGAGATGGCACATTTCATTCCATATGCTAGAACAGCAGATGCCACACATATAGCTGAATTATTCTTCAAACAAGTGGTGAGACTACATGGTGTGCCAACATTTATTGTTTTAGATAAGGATGTTAAATTTACTAGGCATTTTTGGAGGACTCTTTGGAGGAAGTTTGGAACTAGTCTAAGGTATTCTAGCACTTGTCATCCGCAAACAGATGGTCAAACTAAAGTAGTAAATAGAAGTCTAGGTAATATGCTAAGGTGCCTTGTTGGAAGCAATGTCAAGACATGAGATTTGATTATTCCACAAGCTGAATTTGCATACAATAATTATGTGAATTGATCAACGAAGAAGATGTCATTTGAAACCTGCTTATGAACTTAAACCTCAACATGTTCTTGACCTAGTTCCACTTCCATAAGAGATGAGGGTGAGTGATGAAGGAGAGGGTTTTGCGGGCCACGTGAAATGAGTGCATGAAGAAGTAAAGGCAACTATAAAGGCTAGTAATGAGTCGTACGCAACCGCTGCAAAATCAACACCGGAGAATCAAAGATTTTGAAGAAGGTGATATGGTTTTGGTGCATTTGAGACGAGACAGATTTCCGAAAGGCACATACCATAAATTGAAGTCTAAAAAGTTTGGGCTATGCAAGGTGTTGAAGAAAATTAGTTCAAATGCTTACATGTTAGAGCTGCCACCTGATCTCCAAATTAGCCCAATTTTCAGTGTGTCTAACTTGTATTTATTTGAAGGATTTGATGAAGAACCAGTTTCAACAGAGGCACAAATCCAACAACTTCCAAAGGCTCAACCTAAGATTGTTGAAGATGTGTTGGATGTCAAAAAGGTAAAGTCAAGGAGGTGTAACCTAGTATAAGCGGTTCTTAGTGAAATGGTTGGGTAAGAATGCTACTAAGAGCACGTGGGTTCCTGAAGAAGAATTAAAGAGGATTGATCCAGAGTCATATGCTAAAGTTGTTAAAGCTTTCTCCCCAGAGTTGAGTTCTTTCCAACCCGGTGAAGTTGTTAAAGACACAATATTTGTACAAAAGAGGGAAAAAAAAAACTTTAGTTTTAAAACACAGTATAGTTTACTAATTTGGAAGATAGGAATACAATTTCATTTAATTAGCATAAGGCCAAAGACCAAAACGTAGCATCTAATTTTACAATAATATAATTTTAAAAATATCAAAATTACACACAATGCCACTCTTTCAACAGCAAGTACACAATGCCACATGTCCACCTCCGGCCAACTGCCACAACCGCTGGCCAATCGCTGACGTCGCCCACCGTCGACTAGCCGCCGCCTATTGTTGCCGCCGCCCGCCGCCTCCGGCCAGCCACTGCTCATCTTCGGCTTGCCGCCACCTCCGGCAATCCCCCTTCCGGCCAACTTCCACCATTGCCAGCCAGCCGCCCCTTCGACAAAAAACTAAAACTAAGACAAACTAAGAAATTTTGTCATCAAGGAATCTCCTGACAATATGGTCCTCCATGACCATGACAACAACATCATCATAAATTTACTCAATACCCTAAAGCCCTAACAACAACAACAACAACAACAACAACAAAAGACAAAATTATATCTGGATCCTAGGACAGGAGTCATTACGGAAGCACATAAAATGGTTTTGTATGGCATAACTGGTATAACCTAATTACCGATCAAAAACTTGTATAGGGAATTGAACCCATACTCCCGTTGCCTCTAGTGCATGCTTTCACAATTTTCCAAGCCATAAAATAGCAACACCTATCTAGCATAACATTGTTCTTGATGTTGACCATTTGATAAAATGAAGACACAATGACGTCAACAGACTTGAATTAAATACAAGGAACAAATGCAACCTTTACCATATTGAGTACGTATATAGAAATATTGGTAGTCATAAAATTTCCTCCCCATCCCTTTTAAACACTCCCGGAAAATATATATATATATATTGATATGCAATAAGTAGAGCAACATTAGCTTACCTGCCTTCGACGAATTGTTTCTCTGGCTGATGACTCTCTGTTGGCCAATATTCTGCGTATTCTCCGCTCTTCCTTCTCTTCTTGAACAAGGTAAACATTAATTAAAACTAGAAAAGAAAAAATAGACACAAAACATCACTTCAGAGGGAAGAAGTTTAAAGCTCAGTACCTTAGTTAAATTCCGCCTTGACTTGCTGCAACTGAATGATGGGTAACTTGTGGTGCAAATTGGACTTAACTTTGTTATTTCAGCATCATGCTCAGCCTTCATAATCTTATTGCACAAAACCTGCTCGGTCTTCAGCGGTTCTGTTACAACATTCATGCACAATATACAATGCAGATATACTTGCTACTAGACCTAACTGATGGTTATTGTACAATAAGCATATCATTTTGATTAGCTTAAAGGGAAATATTAAATAAATGAAAAAAGAAGCAAGCTAGAGTGTATTTCGTGCATGAGTTGCAGAATTTATGAAATTCCTATTCAACATCCAAACGAGTCAACATGACGACAACGGATTATAAAGTTGTGAATCTATTTCTAGTTGAGGATTCAACTGATCTAGTCCCAATTACATTGATACACATGCAAAAGAATTACTACAAATCATCAATAATAATTTTCTTTTTTCTTTCTATGTTTGAATCTTATTAATAACAAATTTCATAACCGATGAATTGTGACACAACATAATTTGTACAAGTAACTTAAACATTGAATACATATTAAGAAAATTCTATTCTCAAATACTAGAGTATGGAAAAAGTAGAAGGGCATGGCTAAAATGTAAACTTGCATACCTCCGAGTCCAAACATTCTTCTTGTTTCTGAATGATGTATTCGATCCTTAGTGATGTAGAGAATCCTCTACTTTGAACACACACACACACACACACACACACACATAACAAAACAAAAAAGAGAATCCTCCATTGGCCTTGAATTTTGAGAAGAACTTCCACACAATGAAGATGTAATTGTTACGGCATTTCAAGCACCATACACTGTCATTGTTAACATCTTAGTGTAAGCAAGTCTGTCCTTGACGAATCTCAAGTGGCTTGCCTTGATGTTTGGTCAAGTGAACTTATCAATTTACCATTTTCTCAAAAAGAAAATTTTAAAATTACTGTTTACACCATAATGAACCGAGCAGTCCCAGCATCAAAGCGACTAGCACCAAGGCAACCACACCTTCTCCCATGCCGAAGGAAGACACACTTCCAAGGTCGAGCAGACCCAGCATCAAAGCGACTAGCACCAAGGCAACCACGCCTTCTCCCATGCCGAAGGAAGACACACTTCCAAGGTGCCGGACACCTGCCGAAGCTCCCAAATGCCAAACCTAATCTCCAGGACACGTGTCGCCACCACAACGGCTTGCACAAAGTCCCACATTGGAACTTTGTGCAAAGCTCCCACTTTCACTTCCCTATAAATAGGGAACAGTACCCAGGTAAAACGGAGAGACCATTCCCCTACTTTCACTATTACTCTGCCAGAATTACTACCTGTAACTGACTTAAGCATCGGAGAGCCTTCGGCCGGCACCACACCGGTGTCCGAAGCTTAACGGTTGCTTCTCCTCTTTTTACCTTCCGCAGGTCTTACCAATCCATTTCACCCAAGGGCTTCAGCCCTCTTCCCTGCTGAAGACCTAGTACCTCTAATCACTAAGTTGGACTCAAATAGTGGCCGAGCCATTTTGAGCATCAACAATTACCATTTTCTCATTGTTCTAATGTCAGAAATGCTGAAAACACCAATGAAGACAGGGAAAAAAAAAAAAAAAAACAGAAAATCTACCCTGTATTCAGTGACTACGAGATTTAGACCCAAAAAACAAGGGGATGAACCACAAATTTCTCATTGTCTTTTCCTCCTATGCCTAACGCACCATCATTCAATAATGGCAAAATTATAGCAATGGTCCCCGGACTAAGACCAAACTTTACTTTTCGTCCCTCACATTGTTAAATTGTTACGGTGGTACTTTAACTATGCCTCCACTTTCAAAAAGTGTCCTTTCCGTCGTCTCAGTCAACTTTTCCGTTAAAAATGATGACATGGCAATGACAAGTCCTACTTGGCATTGGCAAAAATGTGTTTTCACACAAAAAATTTAAAAAATAAATCAAATCTCTCTTTCTCTTTAGCCCCGATTAAAAATTAAAAAAATAATAATAATGAAAAATGAAAACTGAAGACAAAGA
>NW_023010408.1:5748-16940 GCF_902201215.1 Prunus dulcis | reverse complement strand
GTACCTTCCACTTGTTCCTCTCCAAAATCTTCAAGTACGAACCTTAGCCATTTAGCTTGTGATGTTGCTTCAGCAGCACTAACATATTCTGCCTCTGTAGTGGACAAGGCTACTGTGTTTTGTTTAATTGATGCCCATGAGAACATACCAGATCCTAGTGTGAATGCATATCCTGAAGTACTTCTTCTATCATCTTCACTTCCTGCCCAGTCACTGTCACAATACCCAATCAAGGTAGCTGTCTTCCCTTTTATAAATTCTATTCCATAGTCAAGTGTCCCTGAATATATCTCAATACCCTCTTGGTTGTTCCCATGTGTTTTCTAGTAGGATTATGCATGAATCTAGCAAGCAAGCTAGAGGCAAACATTATGTCTGGTCTTGTAGCTGTCAAATAGAGCAGGCTACCTACAATCTGTCTATATTCACTCTCATTTGCTGCCTCACTACCATCTTCCTTGCACAACCTTTCACTTGCAACTAGTGGAGTCACCACAGACTTGCAGTCCTTCAATCCAAACTTTTCAATCACCTTCAAAGCATATTCTTCTGATGAAGAAAGATATGTTTATCTGTTTGTAATACTCCCATCCCAGGAAAGTGGTAGAGCAGTCCAAGATCAGACATTTCATAATGTTGCATCATATCATTTTTGAATTCTTCAAGTAACTTTGGACAACTTCCAGTATAGACAATATCATCCACATAGAGTGAGACAATAAGAATACCTGAATCTTCACTAGTTTTGACATAGAGTGTTGCTTCACTAGGACTTTTCTTGAATCCTGCCCTGTTGAAGTAAGAGTCTATCTCATCATACCAGGCTCTAGGGGCTTGCTTTAGTCCATACAAGGCCTTGTTCAACTTATACACTCTGATTTCTTCATTTTCCTTCACAAAACCCTGTGGCTGCTCCACATAAACCTCTTCCTTTAACACTCCATTCAAAAAAAGCAGATTTTACATCCAGTTGATATAGATTCCATTCCTTCTGTGCAGCAAGTGCTATCAAGGTTCTAATGGTATCCAATCTTGCTACTGGAGCAAACGTTTCATTATAGTCTATTCCAGGCTTCTGAGAGTAGCCTTTTGCCACAAGTCTGGCCTTGTTTTTCTGTACAGATCCATCCAGATTTAGTTTAGTTTTGTAGACCCACTTGACACCAATAATTGGCTTGCCAAATGGTCTGTCCACTAGTTTCCATGTATTATTTTTCTCAATCCTTTCCAGCTCAGCCTTCATTGCATTCCTTCGTGACTCATCAAGATCAGCTTCTTCAAAACTGTCAGGTTCCACAATGCACATATTGCACTGAGCCATGATTTCGTTAACACTTCTCCATTTCTTTGGTGTGTGATCTATAGCTTGAGAACTTTCACTTATTCCTTCATCTTGCAGAGTAAAACCTTCATCCATTTGGATTGGTGTATCCAAGCTTTGACTTGGGTCATCTTGTTATGTGATTCCTTCATCCATTTGCATTTGTGTATCCAAGCTTTGACTTGGATTACAATTTTGATTTTCAGCAGGCACAGGGACTGTCATTTCTCCTGCACTTGCATTCTCCCACTTCCATGAGCCATTTTCATCAAACTGCACATCTTTGGACAGAATAACCTTTCTAGTGCTTGGATCAAAACAGTCTGTAGCCCTTTTCACAGAGTCCATAACCCACGAAAATACACTTGTGACTATTTTCTTCAAGTTTATGCCTTAATGCTGAAGGAATGAGCACATGACAAGGAGATCCAAATATCTTTAAGTGTGCAATTCCTGGTTTTCTACCAGTATAAGCTTCAAATGGTGTTACCTTCTTGAGAGACTTGGTGGGACATCTATTTAGTAGATAGACTGCAGTATTTACAGCTTCTGCCCAAAAATCATAAGTCATACCCTTCTCATGCAGAATAGATTTTGCCATTTCCACTACTGTCCTGTTCTTTCTCTCAACAACTCCATTTTGCTGAGGGGAGTATGCTATAGTTAGCTGCCTTTGAATTCCAAATTCATCACAGAACTTGTTAAAGTCATTGGATAAAAACTCTCCACCCCTGTCACTCCTCAGGCCTTTTATCTTATATCCACTTTGCAGCTCAGTCATAGCTTTGAACTTTTTAAAATATTCGAGTGCACTTGACTTGTTTCTGATGAAATATACCCATGACATTCTAGTGCAATCGTCAGTAAACAGCAAGAAGTATCTATTTCCAGAGATGGATTCAGTCTTCATTGTCCACAGATGTCTGTATGAACCAATTCCAAAAGACTTGAAGCTCTCCAAGTGGACTCCAAAGGGAATGAATCTCTGTGTTGCTTTCCTAGCATGCAGCCTTCACATGCTGCTGAAATTTGCTCCAAATGAGGTAAGCCATGTACCATGTCTTGATCCGCAAGCAGTTTTATGCTTCTTTCATTTAAGTGCCCCAATCTCTTATGCCATGTCTGCAGGCAATGTGTAACACTTGCCTTTAAGGCCAAATCACTTGCAGGCATCATTGTAAGGGGAAAGCATCTGTTATTGGTCATTTGAACCCTCACAATCAGATTTCTCAGTGACTGATCATCATAGACATTCACCATATTCTCTCCAAACACAAGATGGTACCCATGCTCCATCATTTACCCAACACTAAGCAGATTTTCTTCAAGACCAGGTACAAGCATTACTTCTTGAATATGCTTCTTACCCAACTTGGTCCTTATTACAAGAGTCCCTTTTCCTGCAACTGGAACTATTTCTCCAGTATCCATTTTTACTTTAGAAGTCAAGTTTCTTTGTATATTGACTAACAGACTCTCATCACCTGTCATGTGGTTACTGCAGCCACTGTCAATATACCAAGAATGATTTTCCTTCACATCTGTCACAGCCAAGGTCTAAAATATCGATGATATCGGAAATATCGGTAGTTCAAAAATATGGAAATTTCGATGGAAATATCGGGATATTATCGATATCGATAAAAATTGAATAAAAACCACGGAAATTATAAGAAAAACTTGGAAATTTTCATTGAAACTTTAGAGAATGTTTATTTAGTCAATTATCTATGAGTTTATCACAAAAAATTAGAAGGAAATGCATTGCATGATGGATTTAACTAATTTTAAGTTGATTATACAGCAAGCGGGCAAACACTATGAGTGTAAAAAATATGTAATAATTAATGAAAAAAGATTAAATACACCGTAATCATTTATATATAATGATTTACTATAACATTTTACACTTTATACATTGCATGGTAAGATACATGAGTGACTTAGTACCACATAGAGTTCCTACGAGGTTTAAAATTTTCACTATCTTCATCATCTCTATGTGTAGAATAAGTGTATTGTGAAGAGTAGTCATCAAATGATAAATCCCCAAAATAGTTTTGCATGTAATTGTTAACATACCACCCATATAAATATAAATATTTTAGCATATTATCATAAAAACATAAGTGATATGGTGTTTAAGGTGTTGGAGGAGTAAAATGGGAGGGGTTCATATCCCCTTTGTGCTTTTTTCTCCCCTTTTTTCCTTTTTTTTTTTTTTTATACTTTTTTTTTCCTTCACATCGATATTTTCGATATTTTAGCGATATTACACCGATATTTTGACAAAATATTGCTGAAATGTGAGCGAAATTATCGACATCGATATTTTCCAATATTATCGTCGATATTGTCGATATTTATACGATATGTACATGGATATGTTCCGAAATATCCGTGATTCGAAAAAACCGAAATATCCTCGATATTTCCTCGATATTATCGATATTTCAGACTATGGTCACAGCATTGCATGCATAGAACAGGTTTCCAGTTTCTTCAACTTGATTTGCATAGTTCAGTTTCTGTACATTTTTATTTCCATGACACTCTCTGAGCATATGTCCAAATTTCCCACACCCTTTGCATTTAGGCTTTCCTTCAAACCAACATTTGCCAAAATGCCGTTTCTCACAGTGTTTACAAGCCGTTTTATTCCCATCGTTGGATTTCCAATTCTTCTGAGGTTTTTGATCTCCAGAAGAAGCTCCACTCTTAGGATTCTTATCTTCAATATTCAGACTAGTAAAGGCCCTTTTTGTTGAGTTCTCATTATGTCGATCCAATCTAAGCTCAAAGCTCTTCAGAGAAGCAACTACCTTGAATCTCAAGAGTCTCAAGATCCTTAGAGTGTTCAATCACAGAGCAGATGGAATCATATGATTTTGGCAAACTAAATAGTAATTTCTGCACTACTCTCTCTCTAGATAGTTCCTCACCATAACTCTTCATGTGATTCAAAATATCAAACAATCTAGCAAGATATATAGATAGGGATTCACTGTCTTTCATGCGAGTATATTCAAACTCTCTACGCAATCCTTGCAGTTTTACATTTCGTACCTGTTTATCTCCTCTGAATTCCAGCTTCAGAATATCCCAAGCTCCCTTTGAGGTCTCCTCTTTCACAATTTTGGGGAAGAGCTGATCTGAGACAGCACTTTGGATCAATCCAAGTGCACGAGCATCCTTCATCAGAAGCTCAGCCATTGCAGACTTCTCAGCAACCTTAGTCTCTTCTATCTCCTTTTCCTTCTTTGGATCTGAAGCATTGCAGCCATGTTCAACTAGATCCCACAGTCCATGAGATTTCAGTATTATTTTCATCCGAATGCTACAGAACTCATAGTTTTCTCCACTGAACACTGGTGTGCGAAGCTCAGAAGTGCCCGATCCTGCCATGTGAGACATTGGATTCAAGAAATCTCAGCTGCAATCGTCACAAGAAGCTCAGAACCAGCTCAAATCAATTCCTTCTCCCTGTTCATAGATTCACGCCCAGCTCAAGTGATCAAACCTGGCTCTGAGGCCATGTTAGAGTTCAATGTTTTCAGCAGCTTGGATATTTTGGGAAGAAGGAAGAGATCACAGAGAGAGTATGAGGGAGAGAACGTTGCTTTCTTAGAAAACTTGTAGATGTCTATATTTCATATTCCACTGTTCATGTATGTAAGTGTGAGAGAGAGAAGAATCTGATTCTCTTCCTTCTTCCCAAAATATCCAAACTGCTGAAAACATTGAACTCTAACATCTTGTAGTAGTTGTTTAGACTGTCAGCAAGAGTATCAAAATAGTACTTTCCGTGGTTTGTAGCAACCTTACTGCAAAGGTTGTTAATCATAACAGAAACCTTATTGTTGTCACCTAGCGTGTTTACAACAATTTCATTCTCAACAAGCAACTCTACATCCTTTGGGGTGTTTACAAATTTATCCAGGATGAAAACATAATCACTTGTGTATTTATCCACGCAATGGCATTGTTCAAAGGCAATGAGATTTCTAAGTGTAAGCTCTGTGTAATCATGTATTTCTATTTTTGGAATTTCCACGGTGTCTTTATTGAACTGTATATCGAATAAGTTCTTGCTTGATCCCACCTGAAACTTAACTCCGGCCTGGTGTAGTTTTGTCACGCTGGGTGTACTCTGGAGCCCTCTATTTTTTTTTTGGGTCGAATTGAGTGGCCCTCCAGTTTGTAAATATTGTTGATGTAAAGTTCTAATAAAATCAACAAAATGTAAGGGTTTTCTCTGTCAACAGAAGCTTCACTGCTGCTTTCTTCCACTTTCTTCTTCCCCATTATGTGTTGTTCTGATTGTAAGTGACGAAGATGGTGATGATTCTAGACACCTAATCTGACAGGACCCGACCCAATTTCCACTTTGGAATTCGAGCCAAGTCCTGTGCGTGTCCGACACCTGGCAATGTCGGGCACAAATGACCTTTTTACTCTTCTTGTCTCAAATTCTTTTTAACTTCCCTTAGACTTCTGCCGAAATTTCGGCAGAGTCTCCCCTGTATTTTGACTAATCCCAAAAATTTCCACCTGTTAAACAACCCATAAATTCACACCAACAGCCAGAATATTCCAAATAACAGATCTCCACTCCAGTTTTCCAACTTCAACTATATATATCAGAGCATTTTCTAAGTTTCAGGGTTTCAACTACAAAACTTTACCTTACGTGGTGATGCGGAGGATTTGAATGGCTCGGTGGTGGATCCCGCATATTTCTATGGCCTGGGGGCGAAAAACAGGTTGAAAATGTGAGTTGACCAAATATAAGATTTATGAAAACAGTTAAAAATCATAATAACCCCCATAGTAAAAATAACTGATAAGTAAGGCTAAAGTTCACCTGTGTTTAATATAAGGTATTCATCCGAATATATATAATCGTATGCATGTAGCTTCGTAAAACTGAACAATTATATGAAGATATAAAATGCGCAAATATCAAAGAAAATGGTTTGAAATAGCTGAAAACCATAACTGAATAAAAGAGCTTAAAATCCTTGAAAAATACCACCTATTTGTACCCCTGTCATATCCGTCAATTCCCCTGGCAGGTCTCGGGCGCCACGCAGTCTACCCGAGCCGCAAACTGGCAGAATCAGGGGACTATGATCAGCCTGATCTACCGGCAGATTTCTCGAGGACACCAAGTCAGCTCGAGTCGCTCTGGCAAGATGCAGGGGACCGTAGTCAGCCTGATCCGCAATCCTGGCAGGTCTCGGGGACACAGAGTCAGCCGAGCCGAAATCCTGGCAGGTCTCGGGACACCAAGTCTGCCGAGCCGCAAATTCTGGCACTCACGGTCCGAGCGTCCCCGAAACTCGTGAGGCAAAGTCAAGTGCACTGACTGAACTATAATCAGACTGGATGTCAGTAGACATCGGTCCGACTCTGGGTAATCACCATAAAGAAAATGGGTACAAGGTGGGTTTAAAATAGATTCCTTTAGAAAATCCGATTAAAACTGAAATCTCAAATTGTGCTGCTGTCTCATCTGATTTCAACCTCAAACTCTGTTTCTATGACTTTTAAATAAGCAGCACATATTTATAAAACTGTTACTGTACTGATCAAGTTCAGAACCGTAATAAAACTTACTCAAGATCAAATAAAGAAACTTATTCAAATAAATTCATTTCTAAAAACTTATTTATATAAAATCAATATAAACTCATTTATAAAACTTATTTATATAAAAGCACATCAATCATTCATAAAATCTGATTTATGAAAGAAGGTCCACTCACAGATGGTCCGAGCTACTTCGATCCCTCGAAGATCTCTTTTATAATTCTGTCGGGCTCCTGGTGCCTGATTATCCCGAAAGATTAAGTTAGTAAACTGCTGAATAAAAAGAATTTCAACTAAACACCCTGCCCCCGGCTCCTAGAAATACGCGCATCTCAATCCAACTACTCCTATGCCTACAATAGCCTTTTTCAATGCTTGGAACAGTTTTGGGAGGTTCGACGTTCAGCTTAAGCGATAAGCCTGTCAGGTCGGCCGACCCGAGACCTGTGGGGTCCACGGTGTCCGATGGCCAATCTGATCATCCCTGAAGGTTTCTCATACAGCGGGAACCATGTTCTGCGAATTTGGTCCGAATCGGACGGTCGGATTGACCAAAATCGCGTTATCGCTTAAAACCCTAACCCTAGCCCCAGGGTTCGCGATTCCGGAGTATCCGGGACTCCGATTCGCAATCCGTTCGAATCCTACACGATCCTGACATTGTGTAGACCGACATATCCAAAATTCAGCGCGATCCGACGATTACACGACACTGCACCCACGGATCGCGCGATATGGAAAATCCGTTCGGGGCTCAAACGGACTCCGAATCGAGATCCGCGAAATCCCACGCGCTCGTGACGACACGAGGGTCACAAATCTACACAGAATTACATCAGTACCCTCGCCCACGGGCTCCAGTACGCGCGGACAGCTTTGGGTGTCCAAAGCGATTTCGGGTGGCCGAAAAATCTCGGAACCAAGACTCCAAACTCCTACCCTAGGTAAAACACCCCATTTGGAGTCACTTTTGTTCTTGGGCCACCCCCAAAAAGTGACCGGAAACAGTAGTTTCGAAGGGCCGAAGTTCGGCCAAATTTTCAAGTTCAAAATCGAACCCCTTAGAGCTAAAATCGATCGAAGCCCATATACCCATCAGCTAGAGTATGAAAAATAGCTGAGAAACCATACCTTGCTCGATCGATTTGGTGGAGAAACGAAGGAGAATTTCGAGCTGGAAGTTTGGGTAGCTTCGGACGAACCTCCGTCGGAAAACACGATTTTCCGGCCAGCTCAGGGCGGCCCCAGGGTTGAGGTCGGTTGGAGAAGGTAGGGGACTCGATGGCGGTTCCAACGCCACCGGTCCCGGGGCCATTGGAGCTCGGAGGCGGCGCCAGCACCTTCTGGAAGTCGGTGGCCCGTTTCGCGCAGAGTCTGGGTTTATATAGATGCAACTTCGAAATATTTACGGTTATGCCACTAAGACTCTTTTGATCATAACTTTTTCTTACAACTCCGATTCGGGCCCACTCCGTGTCTACGGACTCCTTTCGCCGAAATCTACTCAATGGCGCAAGTGGAATTCCCAAATTCTTTCTCGATCAAAAAGTCAAATTTTCCCCCATTATTAATGCAAGGGCAAAATGGTCTTTTCACTAAAAGATATTTTCCTTACTTTTTAGATATTTTCTTTCTTTTTAGATATTTTGTTTTGGGTTCTTACATAATCAACAAATGTTTCAATCATAATTGACATTTCAAGATGCTCCGACAAAAAATTAGAAAACATTCATCACAAAATGTACAAATTTCAAAAATGTTTATTTGTTATATTTTGGGGGGAAAAAATCTGAGCATATATATATATATATGCATATTATATGTAGATCTAAGGTGAAAACAGACCGGATTTTTTACTCCATTTTTCATGAGGTTTAAGTACGTGATGTAAATATTTATCTCAAGAATTTATACCGTCCCCTTTAGATCTCATGCTTCCAGTGAAAACATACAGAAACAAACAAAGAAGCTCAATGCTTGAATAAACATCTTCTATCTACCCTCTTCCTCGCTATAAACACAAATGGGACAGACCAGTACATGGACAGGTTGACATCAATAAGACAAGGAAATCTGGTTGGTCCAACCAAGAAAGGCATGGGAGTCTTTGTGGCGTATTTCATGGACAGGTTGCCACACAGACCGTCCATTCATACCTTTTTTTTTTTTTTTTGGTTCTTTAGATAATTTTCCACAAGCAACCGTCCACGTACTAGTTAGTAGTTACAGTATTTATTTTACATCAACGAGTACGATGGTCCATATTAAGTCTGTAATTTGGTGAAAGCTTCTATCTACCTAGCCCTATATGAGCTATGCAATGGTGATTGTGTTTCATGACGTCACAATGTCGTATGGGAAAAAAATAATAGTCAAGGTTTCTTATTATAATGTTAATACATGTAGAGCAAAGAGCTTGTTGTTTTAGTGGTTAAGAGCAGTTTCTCATACACTTGAAATTCTGTGTTTAATCGAATCCCCTCTCCCCCAATTTATTTGTATAAAAATAAACTTTTTTAATAAAGACATTAATATTGTATTCTATAAAGTGTTGGACATGTTTTATATTGTTAGAGCATCTCCAACAATCTCTTTAATAACTATGGAATTCTAAAATAAACGAGCCACATTCGAAAACTCTCTCCAACAGCCTCTTCAACCTCAAACTGTAACGCCCCGACTCCAAATTTAATGTCTATTTTATTTGATTTGAAGTGAATTACGAATTTACCCTTGGGGTAGGGGTAAATTGGTCATTTTCTTATCGGAAGGAGTTTGGGACCACGACTGATATTTTTGGGCAGGTGGTACTGAGACGAATTTATAGACACGCAATAGGCTTGAAACGGAGTTGTAACGAGGAAATAGAGATCAAAACATTATCAATGGCAAAACTGTAATTATTTCGAAAAGAATTAGAGTAAAAATCAGATTTTTTTTTATTTTTACCTCACTCACTCTCTCTCTCTGTCTGCGCGCGCGACCTCCCCCTCCCCGTTACTGTTCACCGAGACGGAAACCACTGCACTGTCGCCACATTCGACCGCTCCAGCCCTCGAGACCGGTCCCGTTCTACCCGTTGTGAAGCCCCGAACCAAAATCACCCAGTCTCCCAATCGAAAAACTCGAGAATCGCCGACGATCTCAACTGGTTCAAACCGGAGACTTTCCGTCGTTGCTCCGTTGTCTCCGCCGCCCAAACCCGGTGATTGAGGTGAGGTTTCTTCCACTTTTTCCAAGTTCTAGCTGACTGATGCATAGGTTTGGATCGATTTACTGGTTAGAAACTGATTTTGAAAACCTAGGATAGGAAGGGTGAATGAAGTGAATGAAGTGGACCTCCCCGTAGTTGAATGAAGTGATCCTGACCTTGAGTAAAAGCTAGGATAGGAAGGGTGAGCTTGGGTGTGGAGTTTTTCCATCACCGGAATTTACTCTACACACCCTCGCGCTGTCCGTGCGTGGGCGAGGCTGGTGAAGTTGCAATTTGATCCGATGAGATCCTTAGGTTGTCACGAGTGCATAGGATTTCGCGGATCTCAATTCGGGAGTCGTTTGACTATCAAACGGATTTTCGCATATTGTGCGTTATCCGAGTTCGATAGGTCCTGACTGTTAGATCTTTTCCCAATTAAAATATGTTGTTCTAGGTATTCCCAGGACTGTGTAGGACTTCACGGATTATGAATCGGAACCCCGGATGTTTCGATTCAATAATGCAAAATTTGTGGGTTAGCGATAACCGTACAATCGTGAACGATTCCTAAACCTGTAGTCGGACCTTAGGATACCTCCTTCAACGTGCACATACTGGGAATTTGGGGATTTAAGTATTTAATTTGTGATTTCCGCTTCGAAGTAATTTTATATCAATTAAGGGTTCGTATCTCGAAATAGGTGTCTCGACTGCACGTACTCAGCAGGCAGGACCCTCTCGTGGTCAGGCAGCGTGGGAATATTTGTGAGTGGACTTTGTTTTCAATCATATGCATGGTTTTATTGATGAAAGATTTATGCATAATGTTTTTAATGGTTTATTGAATATATTATATTCATGAGTTGAATTCGATGTTTGTATAGCGCTTTGGTAATATATTGTGGGTTGGGCATATTTGGGTATCGAGAGTATATTTTATATGGATTTTGGGGAAGTATATATATATATATATATATATATATATTCTCTATAAGTGAGATACTTGGGTTGTTGAAGTGAGTTGTGGAAGAACTTGTATACCTTCCCCAGTTATTAGACTTTCCACACGTGGCGTTGGATGTT
>NW_023010408.1:0-2482 GCF_902201215.1 Prunus dulcis | reverse complement strand
GGTCTTGTGCGATCTTCAACTTCTCTTTGATCATCTTCACCTTTCGGTTGTTGCTCGGATACTGTCCACTTTTTCCAGCTTCTTATCTCCCACTTCATTCCAACAAATAGGAGTCCTACATTGTCTCCCATATAATGCCTCATAAGGAGCCATCTTTATACTCGCCTGATAACTGTTGTTGTACGCAAATTCCACCAAGGCAAGGTGAGTATCCCATGAATCTTTCATTTGCAGCACACATGACCTCAACATATCCTCCAAAGTCTGGATAGTTCTTTCTGATTGTCCATCAGTTTGTGGGTGAAAAGCTGTGCTGAACTGCAACCTAGTACCCATGGCTTCCTGCAGACACTTCCAGAATCGGGAAGTGAATCGGGCATCCCTGTCCGATACAATGGACACAGGTGCTCCATGTAATCTCACAATCTCATCCACAAAAAGTTTTGCCAACCTCGTCAGAGAATAAGTTTCCTTGATGGGTAGGAAATGGGCTGACTTGGTGAGTCTATCCACTATCACCCAAATTCCATCATGTCCCCTGGGAGTACGTGGAAGCTTGAAAACAAAGTCCATGGTAATGCGTTCCCACTTCCATTCAGGAATTGGAAGTGGTTGCATAAGCCCTGAAGGTTTCTGTCGCTCAGCTTTCACTTGTTGACAAATCAAGCATCTACTTACATACTTGGCAATGTCTCCCTTCATATGCGGCCATGAGTAATATTCCCGTAGGGTTCGATACATCTTGGTACTTCCGGGATGCATAGTGTAAGTGGAACAGTGAGCTTCCTCCAGGATTTCTCTTTTCAGATAATCATTCTTAGGTACACAGATGCGAGTTCCTGTTACCAACGCCCCATCTCCCCTTATTGCATAATCTTTCCGTGAACCATTTTCTACTTCTCCCCTTATTCTACAAAGTGTCGGGTCTTCCAACTGAGCTACAATTATCCGCTCCACCAAAATAGGTCTCACATGCAAACTAGCAAGTATTCCACCCTGTTGAGTCATTTCCAGTTCCACACCATCCTTCCGCAGTTCCACTAACAACGGAAGATATGCCGTTCTGAGATGAGTCAAACTTCCAGTAGTCTTCCTACTTAGTGCATCAGCAACCACATTAGCTCGGCCTGGATGATATTCAATCGTGCAGTCGTAATCCTTTATCAATTCCAACCAACGCCGTTGTCTCATATTAAGCTCCCTTTGAGTGAAAAAGTACTTGAGGCTTTTATGATCAGTGAAAATCTGACACGTCTCACCATACAAATAATGTCGCCATATCTTGAGAGCGAACACTACTGCGGCAAGTTCTAAATCATGAACCGGATAATTCTGCTCATGTTTCTTGAGTTGCCTCGAGGCATAAGCAATCACCCGATCATGTTGCATCAGAACACATCCCAAACCTTGCAAAGATGCATCACTATAGATCACAAAGTTTCCTGCATTATCCGGAAGAGCCAAAACAGGTGCGGTGGTTAATCGCTTCTTTAATTCCTGAAAACTCTGTTCACATTCTTCTGTCCACTCAAATGCAACATCCTTCCTTGTAAACCGTGTGAGAGGTGCTGCTATCGAAGCGAACCCTTCCACAAATCGACGATAGTAGCCTGCCAAACCCAGAAAACTCCGTATCTCTGTCACACTTGTGGGTTGTACCCAATTCACAATAGCTTCAACTTTCTGTGGATCCACATAAATCCCTTCAGCTGAAATTACATGTCCTAGAAATATCACTCTGTCCAGCCAGAACTGACACTTACTAAATTTAGCATAAAGCTGCTTCCTTCTCAAAGTTCTCAATACTAACCTCAGATGCTTCTTATGCCCTTCCAAAGTCTGGGAATAAACCAAGATATCGTCTATGAACACAATCACAAAGTGATCCAAGTATGGTCGGAACACTCTATTCATGAGATCCATAAACGCTGCTGGAGCATTCGTCAGTCCAAACGGGATCACCAGAAATTCATAATGTCCATACCGTGTTCTGAACGCGGTCTTAGGAATATCCTCTTCCCTGATCCTCAACTGGTGGTATCCTGATCTCAGATCGATCTTAGAAAAATACTTAGCACCCTTCAACTGATCAAATCGATCATCAATCCGCGGCAAAGGATACCGGTTACGTATTGTCACCTTATTCAACTGCCGGTAATCAATACATAACCTCATGGTCCCATCTTTCTTCCTTACGAATAACACAGGTGCACCCCACGGTGAGACACTGGGTCTGATGAACCCAAGATCTACCAACTCCTGTAATTGAATCTTCAACTCCCGAAGTTCAGCTGGCGCCATTCTATAGGGGGTTTGATAAATAGGGTTGGTGCCCGGAAGAAGTTCAATAGTGAACTCGATTTCCCTTTCAGGGGGTAAACCAGGGAGATCATCTGGAAAGATATCCGGGAAATCACAAACAACAGGAATATCTTCCAGATTTAAAGGGATCTCTCGAGTATCAATAATATGTGCCAAATAC
>NW_023010407.1:13227-16950 GCF_902201215.1 Prunus dulcis | reverse complement strand
GAATACAATTTAAATGAAAATAAAAGGTACATCACAAACGAATAGAAATGCTAATCTGTATGACACATTGGCCAGTGGAACAGTACTAGTGTTAAATAACAGCTGGTTTCAATAAAACAGGTACAACTGTATGTTAACAAATTGCTACTAATAATAGGCTCTCATTGCAAGGAACTTGTTACCTTGTTCCATATGCTTCACATGACCGTTTAATTGACGGACTTCCATCCCTGCAGCATCACCGAACCTATTCATGAACTTCACAGTCGATGACAAGTGAGGTACAAACTGAACAACTGTGCAATATGCGCAATTAGAGACTTCAGTTCTTGAGAGGGACAGATTGTTTGCATGTATTTCGGTAGTGGCCCTTCACACCACACCTTGAGCATTTTTTTTGCCGGGAGTCCTCTCCTTTGGAAGGTACTCTTTGCATTTTGCAACGGCCCGGCATAACCTTACAAACAGGAGGAAGGATTTTGACATTGTTCAAATGTTCGGGAATAACCCATGTGCCTTTAGGTGGTACAGGATAAATAGATTCAGCATATGCAGCTGCCCATGTAGCTCGTGTATAATAAGAAGAGGCAAAGGAGTAGGGGTTCAAATTCAAGTGCCGACATACCGCAATAGCATGCTTGCACGGGAGTTGCTCCAAGTCAAACTTCCTGCACGTACAACTACGTTTTGCCAAGTGCACCAGACCGTTCAAATCACCATCCAGAACATTATACTCAACATCATTGATTTTGACCACATTCATCCTTGACGCAGCGTCTAACCTCTTCCTTAACTTCTGTTCACCCAAATCAGGGAACAATGTAGAATGACATTTCATTGCTAAATCTCGACGTTGACTAAACCAAGTGAGAAGTAAATTTGTGATTTCATCGATCAAGTGTAGGACCGGAAGCATCCTTGCAAAACGAAGAACTGAATTAATGGACTCCACAATATTCGTTGTCATCACATTATAGCGTCGTCCATCACAGTGGGCCCGTGACCACTTCTCAACGCCTGCACGTAGTAGATAATTTCGCACTCGCTCATTGTTTATCATCGAGAAGTGACGATTGAACTCCGCTAGACGATAAGACTTCGCTGCCCTTATAAAATACCCCAATATCGGATCCCGTTGCTTCAAGTGAAATGAGGCTTTCATATTGCCCTTCAAGTGATAAAAGCAAATACCATGGCTTGCCCCAGGAAAAACTCTGCGCAACCCATGTTGTATGCTAACATTGCGATCAGATATGACAACAAGATTCGAGCAATCACCAATTGCACAATGTAATTTTCTCAAAAACCACTCCCATGCTGCATCCGTCTCCAAATCTCCAATCCCAAAGGCAACAGGATATATGTTGCGATTTCCGTCAAATGCGGTCGCAACAAACAAAACACCTTTATCCTTGCACTTCAAATGGGTAGCATCAACAGCAATCACGGGCCGCATTGACGACTTAAATCCTCGTATGCATGCACCAATGGACATAAAAAAATATAAGAAGTGGTCGGCTGCATCAATCTCAATGTATGTCAAAGTTCCCGGATTTGTACGCTCCAACTCATAACAATAGGAAGGGAGAAGGGAATACGACTCTTCTGCAGACCCTCTCATTGTTTTGAAAGCTAACTCTCGGCTTCTCCAAGCTGTAGAGTAGCTTATGCTGACACCAAATTTTTTTTTTTTCACATCTGTCTTTATATCAGCTGCAGTATAAATGCTGCGCGAATCCTGAAATCTCCATTTAACACAGTCAGACACCAATTCGGCCGTAGCTTGAGGATGGTGACTACTTACAAACCTCAGATCACATTCATGAAGTGGATCGTATTTAACAACCTTAAACTCATGTAATCCAACTTTATATGCCCGAAGTTTCCAAGGGCAAGGCACCTGCCAACAACGAACACAAAACCGACGCTTCCCAGATTGGACTGTTCTGAACCGAAAGTGGCCTCTAATTGCTGCTAAACTGATGGTTTTTTAAAGGGCAATCTTATTTGGATAAACTCGGCCAACCTTCAAATTTGCTTCCCAATTTATGCACGAAAGTCCTCCCCCATAACCAATATATTCCACACTCTCACCATGCTTCGAATCAACCCGAATTGTATGCATTTCACTCGAACTTGATTGCCGGGGAGGTTCAGATTGCACCTGTCTACACTGCACAGTGGAGGGTTCCGCACCGCTGTCCTCATGAGGATGCACAATTGGTGCAGAGTATGGTTCCTCTTCATTGCTAGGTTGATTGAAATCAGCAACTATGTTTTCACCGCTTTCAAAATGAACTTCTTCAACCCAATCACTCCAATTAAAACCATTCCCACCATTTTCAGTTTCATTGTGCGAAATTGCCACATTTCTTCGTTCCACAACAAAGGTAGCTGGAGCATTGCTACTCTCCACGCTTACAATGCCATTGCACCCTTCAATACCATGCCCTTCGATGTTTTTCAAGCTTGCTACTAAAGGGGTTACTTTAGAGGCCATAACATCTGTGTTGTACTTGAGAAAATATTGAACATCATCATTGTCTTCAACCCTTATCTGCTTACTGACAGATGCGAATACAGGAACTGAATACTTCAATGTGACACTATATTTCGTGGGCTCTGCATCCATGATCTTATAAATGCGTTCAACAAGTTCGGAAAACGTTACGTTCCGTGACACTATTATGCCTTTAGCCTCCCCACCTTCATAACTCTCAATGATATCCTTCTTAACCCAACTTCCATTGTAGCATACCAAAATTCCAACTGTATCCATTTCTGCAAAAAAACATAAATAATTACTACACCGATTCATAACACTAAAAAATACAAAATAGATGAATAAAAACATGCACAACAATCATTCCACTACACATATCATCTTCTAAATCCTCAAATCTTCAAAAGTTAATTGTAGCTGCTTCAACAATTAACTTTTATTCCTTTTTGTTTTTTCTCTGATTTTGAAGATGATATCTGTGGGTTCCAAGTTATTAACAAACTAACATACACATACAATGGCAGAAATATGAACCCTCTAACCCTCCAAGTCTTTTGCACAAATGTAAACACCTTCAACAAAAGGATCAGGTTGTGATAGAAAGCGTATAATGTAGTACAAGCTCAATTACCAAATTCAAAACCAAAACACACAAACTATACTTCTTACCAAAACAAACCCAGAATGCCAATAAATTCCCCACATTAGCATCTAAATTGAGCCTAACACTAGCCGTATTTACAAATTTGTAGGGCAGACAAAGTTAACCTATGATTTTTCTGTGTGCTGTTATTTTCACCATTATCAAACACATTGCACTACATTATACACGCATTCAGTCAATTTTAAACAAAATTCAAGTTCACCACACAGCTCTCACTGCAGATAATATCACAAACTATGAATTTCAACATATCACAACAAGTGCAAACTGAAAATTTAAGCTTTTATGCCCTCTGTGGTGAAAAGGGGCTGAACGATTTCATAATACACATACACTACCAAACCAATATCACAACTCACATCCGTTCACTACGACACCGGAAGTCGCCACTTTCCCTTCTCTGTCGAATCGCAGCAGTCAGCTCGATCTGGAGGTCAACAATGGAGGCCGTGCCTTCCGGCTTCGCTGCGCCCAAACTAGGGTCCCAAGTTTGAGGACATCTGGGTTAGGACGATGGATGGGTTGCGAACTGGATTGCTCAGTGGGAACATGTCTC
>NW_023010407.1:0-11780 GCF_902201215.1 Prunus dulcis | reverse complement strand
ACGGCAAGATCACAGCTCGTCAAGTTCTTGTTTCCTCCCTTAAATCCAAAGTCCCTAAACGACCAACCTTGCATCCAAGAAGTTGCCGAACGGCAAGTTGAGACTTCAGAATTTTTTCTTCTCCAACCTTGCCGAACGGCATGAAGCACCCCATTTTTATACCACTCCAAACCCTAGCGTTCCTACATGGCCGAAGCCCATCTTGGGCCCAAGTCCAATATGTTGCCGAAGCCCCAACCAAAAAAGGCTCAGCTCCAATTCAAAAATATAGCTGGACCCTTGCCGAACGGCAAGGGCCATGAAAAATATTGTTTGTAGTCCTAAACTCCCAAAATGGCCCGGCCATTTTTCAACAAAAAAAAAAAAAAAAAAACTAGACCCTTGCCGAGCGGCAAGGGCCATGAAAATTTTTAGAGTCGAAAATTTTCAAAATGGCCTAGCTCCTTCGAAGGCCTAGCTCCCGAGCTCAAAACAAAAATAGCTAGACCCTTGCCGAACGGCAAGGGCCATGGACAAATCATGGAAGCATTCGTTCTTCTCTAAACAAATTTTCAAAGGACCCGGCTCCTTCGAAGGTATGGCTCCCCTACGGACCCAGCTCCCATCCTATCTGCAACGTACCCAGGTATCCAGGTACCCAGCTACCATGTGTTGACGCAACTCCTAGCTTGCCAACTTGGGGGACTAGGAAGTGCCCTACGACTCCCAACGAAGCTGGAATGCTCGGTTACAATTACAAAACTCACAAGTTCCCAACCCAGAAGTTACTTCTCGACCGCGAACTTGGGGGACTACTGTTTACACCATATTGAACCGAGCAGACCCAGCACCAAAGCAACTAGCACCAAGGCAACCACGCCTTCTCCCATGCCGAAGGAAGACACACCTGCCGAAGCTCCCAAATGCCAAACCTAATCTCCAGGACACGTGTCGCCACCACAACGGCTTGCACAAAATCCCCCATTGGAACTTTGTGCAAAACTCCCACTTTCACCTCCCTATAAATAGGGAACAGTACCCAGGTAAAACCAAGAACTATTCTCCTACTTTTACTGTTACTCTGCCAGAATTACTACCCGTAACTGACTTAGGCATCGAAGAGCCTTCGGCCGGCACCACACCGGTGTCCGAAGCTTAACGGTTGCTTCTCCTCTTTTTACCTTCTGCAGGTCTTACCAATCCATTTCACCCAAGGGCTTCAGCCCTCTTCCTTGCTGAAGACCTAGTACCTCTAATCACTAAGTTGGACTCAAATAGTGGCCGAGCCATTTTGAGCATCAACATCATTCGACAACAGTTTCTTCATAACAACTGTTCCTTCATTAGGGAACTATTACACATATCCAAAATTCACAGCAAAATCTTGTTAAAGTTTACTAAGTCCTCTGTTCTGCTGTTTTAACTCTACAGCAACTTATTCACTCTTGGATGTCGATTTCCCTTGCTCAGATGACTAAGGTTGCTTCTTGAATGTTGTTCAGCTTTCTGTTCTCTACAACATATCCAAAGATGGTGGCCATGCAACAAGTTTAGGCCACTCGGACCTAGTATAACTGAAATTACAAGCTCCTCTCTTGTTATCAAGTGTTGTTTGGTAGTTTTGTGGCGGCTCGTGGGCCACTTTGTGGTGGGCCATTGGATCCTAAAATGATTCTCATGTCGTCCTGACACGACGAGATGCTCGGATTTGAATTCGGTTGTCGTTTGACTGTCGATCGGATAACGCATATAGGGCGTTATCCGCGTTCGACATGCTCGGACCGTTGGATCGACTCCAATTTCATGTACGTTGATCTACGCACCTCTAGGATCGTGTAGGAATTCGCAGATTATGAATCGGAGTCCCGGATGCTTCGATTCAATGAGTTAAAATTAGATTAAACAGTAACCGTCTCATCGTGCAATCGCGAGCGATCCGACCATTCGATTTGGACCAACCTTATAGGTCATGTATAATAAACCTTGTGGATCGGAAATTGGAGGTCGTGAGCCCCACGGCCCAATTGGCCCAATTCATAAAGTTTGACCATGCGGTTCACTGCGTGTCTTCCAAGGCTAACCCATCATCCGAAACACGTAATTGGAACTTAAGATCTTCTTGTTCGATGTACACACACTTGAATCCCGGGAAACTAGGATTTTATTTAATGTTCTAGTTCGACGTATCTTATGTTAATCTCGTCCTCGTATTCTGAAATAGGTACTCCGGCTACTCATACTTAGTAGGCGGGACCCTCTTAGGGTCAAGCAGCGTGGGACTATTAGTGAGTGGACTTTGTTTTCAATTAATATGCATTATTTTATGATGAAAAAACTATGCATAATGATTTAATGGTTCATTGAATCTATTATATAATTAATAGTTGAAACTTGATATTTTTGTAAAGTAATTGCAATATATTTGGGTTTTGGCATGTTGCGAGTATCTTGAGTTGATATATATTATTTTCGAGAATTTCTATCTATGCTTAGTTATGTGTGGGGTACATGGGGTGTTGGTAATGAGATTATGGAAAGAGAGTGGATAGTTTATGTCAGTTTGAAATGCTATAAGCACTACCCTTTGTACCTCCCCGGATTTGGAAATTGGGAACTATGGATATTCGGATATGTCAGAACTTGGGCACCCTTGAGGGGGTGTTTCGTAGACCCTTAGCGGGGTTATTCTGCACGTGTAAGACTTGTCACAGGTGCACGAGTATTGAGGATTCCGTTGTGCATGCTCATGAGCTTAGTCCCAGTTAGACGGCTCGTTCCCTAGCCACATGGTCAATTGAGAATTCTTCGATGTGGACTAGTCAATCAATCCCCCAGTTGGATTGTTTCCCCGATACAAACTTGGTAGTGGTCGTAACTATATATCTGTGTATATGATATTATATATGTATTTGTATGTATGTATGTATGTATGTATGTATGTATGTATGTATGTATGTATGTATGTATGTATGTATTTATGTATGAATTCCTTCTTGTTTATCAGTGAGGATACTTCCTAACTCGCCGTGGCAATGGGCATGTGTTTCGAGAGAGTGGTTTGGGGAAATAGTGTCGTATGGGATGGATATTTGGATATCTTTATGAGATATGAATTTCATCGTGGTTTTGACGTGGCTATATATAAAATCTATGATGGTTTTGAGTTCAAATTTTTTGCATTGTTTTCCAACCTTGGGGTTACTATATGTTGTTTTTAACTAACGAAACTTTGTTTTTGTCCACTTACACTTTTCTATTTTGCACCCCCCAGGCAGTAGATAGATTCAAACTTCGTTCTTTAAAATAAATAACTCATTGGATTTCATATATTTAGGTACCTATTTGACTTCTTAAAAATGGCAAATATGGTAAACCTTGTTGGCCTTGTCGACCCTGCCCAAGTTAGTGCTCAATCTGAACTGTTATCTCAAAGATCACGACATCTAGCAAATCACCTTAAAAAGGCAGATGGGGATCAAATTTTATTGGTGCCTTATAATCTTGGGTTAGTCCCCTTAACAAGATTTTCTTTGTAATTAGGCAGTAGGTCTAAACTATTTAACCTCTCCTCATCTTGTGTAGGTGTCATTGGGTGTTGATAATTGTGAGACCAAAAAAAGAGACTGTATGTTATATGGATTCATTATAAAATGGCACGGTTGACGAGGAATGCAAACATGTAGTGAACACGTAAGTTGATTTACTACATTGTAATGTGTGTTCGTAGGCGTTTTATGATAGATATAATCAGGGATCCCACCCTAGAATTTGAGAAGTAGGTAAAAGTCAAAATTTAAGATTTAATTTCTGTTTTTTTTTTTTTGTTGTTGTTGTAAACTACGATGATTGTAATTGGAAAAAGTCTAAATTTAAGATTTTATTTTTATAACACGACAGTTTTTTAGGCCGGTTTTTTAAATACCGTCGTTTGTATTACTATAACATGTCCGTTGTTGTATCTTTGAATAATCATTGCTTATTTTTTGCGGTTTGAGAAGAGAAAAGAACCCATATTGTATGCTCAAGAAGACATTGATGAAATTAGGAAGGAATGGACAGAATTTGTGAGCCTTCATATGGACTAGATATTTTGTGTTACAATATACATATTTTTTTTTTGTAATTAGTGAACAGTCAATGACTAAGGAGATGTATGTGTATATGAATGGCTTACCGTTGAACATGACAGTAATTCACTAAACCAACATCCCATGACAATGACAACAACACGATTATTTCATACACTGTCGTCTTGTGAAAGTTGAAAACAAAACATCGACTGTTAATCAACAAAATGACATGTAGTTACTAAAAACACGATGGTTTATATATAAAAATGACGTCTACCAGATACTTTTTAAGGAAAGCAATAATCCACATTAAAAATACTAAAAAATGTTGTACCTTAAACAACGACGGTATCTACCCACATATAGACGTCTTAAAGGAGTACAACGGAAATAAATACATAAAAACTGACGTTGTAATGTTAAACAACGTCGGTATTTACCCTCTTAGAGGCGTCTTAAATGACTACAATGGCGATAAATACATAAAAAAGGACGTTATAACTTCGAACAAGGTCGTTATTTACCCACTTATAAACGTCTTAAAGGACTACAACGACGACAAATATATAAACAATGACGTTGTAACTTCAAACAACGTCGGTACTTACCCACTTGTAGATGTTTTAATAATGGAAGATGACGGCAAATGCATAATAAGTGATCTTGTAATTTATAAACAACATCAGTTCTCACCCAATTGTAGACGTCTAAAGGGACTAGGACAATCAAGAGCATGGAGTTGATTATCAAGAGGTTTTTGCTCCTGTTGCAAGATAGGATACAATTCGGTTAGTAGTCTCATTAGTAGCACAAAACTCATGGCCCATCTTCCAGCTTGATGTGAAATCGGTCTCCCTTAATGGCGAACTACTTGTGCAAGTCTACATTGAGCAGCCTCCTAGTTATGTGATAAAGGGTAATGGACATAAGGTTTACAGATTAAAGAAGGCTTTATATGGCCTGAAAGAGGCACCTCGAGCCTGGTACAGTTGTATAGAAGCATACTTTGAAAAGGCAGGTTTCAACAAATGTCCATATGAGCACACTTTATTCATCAAGTATGGAGCAGAAGGTAAAATCCTGATAGTTCGCTTATATGTTGATGATCTTATTTTTACGGGCAATGATGAGGCTATGTTTGTTGATTTTAAGAATTCAATGATGGCTGATTTTGACATGACTGATTTGGAAAAAATGAGATATTATCTTGGTATAGAAGTAGTACAAACAGCTACTGGATTTTTTATTGGGCAAAAGAAATATGCTCAGGAGATTTTGGAGAGGTTTCACATGGAGAATTATAATCCAGTTGGGACTCCAACTGAACCGGAATTGAAGCTCTCAAGTGATCTTGATGGAGAGAGTGTTGATAATACTTACTTCAAACAAATTGTTGGAAGTTTAATGTACTTGACAGCCACTCGGCCTGATATTATGTATGCAGTGTGTCTAATTAGCAGGTATATGGAAAGACTAACGGAGCTGCATCTCAGAGCTGCTAAAAGAGTGTTTCGTTACTTGAAAGGAACAACAAATTTTGGTATTTTCTACAAGAAAAATGGAGGACCTATTTTGACGGGTTTCATTGACAGTGATTACGCTGGTGATTTGGATGATAGGCGGAGTACAATAGGCCATGTGTTTATGATGGGTTGAAGTGCCATATCATGGGCATCAAAGAAGCAATAGGCTGTAACTTTGTCCACAACTGAAGCAGAGTTCGTATCTGCAGCAACCTATGCATGTCAAGCAATTTGGTTGAGAAGGATTCTTGAAGAGCTACAGTTTCATCAACATGGGCCTACTGTGATTCATTGAGATAATAGTTCAACTATTAAACTCTCCAGGAACCCAGTTTTACAGGGAAGAAGCAAGCATATAGATGTGAGGTATCATTTTCTTCGTGATCTTGTAACTGAGAAAACCATTGATTTGGTTTATTGTCGAAGTGAAGACCAAGTTGCAGATATCCTGACCAAACCTCTAAAGCTGGAAGCATTTGAGAAGTTGCTTGGATTACTTGGAGTTTGTTCAAGTTCCTTTTTAAATTGATTGCATAGATGGCATTCAGTTTAAGGGAGGGTGTTAAGATATGTAGTCATTTGTTTTTCAATAAATTCCTATTTGTTAGGAAGTCTGTTGCTTTTACCTATTCCTTAGGAGAATCCCAGATTATTAGGAGTTGTTAGTCGTGGGATTAGAGGTTGCTTTATTTTCTAGCTTTCTGTTACTTGCATTTGTAATTAATTAGACTTCAAGTCAATGAATCAGTCTCGCATTCATTTTACTCATTCTGCAGCAAACTCAGCTTTTAGTTTTACAACAACTAAAAAGTCCTTTAGCCCAATTTAAACTGATAGACTATTCGACTTCTACCAAAATTTCGACAGAGTCCCCACTGTAATTGGAATATTTCCCAATTTACAGTACCTGCAAACAAGTGCCAGAATAAACCCAACTTCCAGCATGCACAAAGTGAAGTCACACACAACAGCTAAGACTATTCGAATGGGCTTCATGCTTTCTACCCAAACTCAAAACGAGCAAACAGAGCAACTAAAGATTAAGTTTACAACCCGGGGAAAAATAAAATGTACAGAGTGATAGTAGCACACTGCTACGGAGCAGATAACGATGACCCCTTCGTTTATATGCAACATAAATAACCCATCCGTTTTAGAAAATAATGTAAACTTGTTAATTTAATCCTTATTGTAAAACCATAAATTCAACACCACTAAAGTAAACCCATTAATATAAAATATAACCATCGAAACCCAAAATTCTTTTTTCGGCAATCATACCCTTGTAAAAATACAATAAGCCAAGTAATTTCCAAATATCCCATCTCAATTCTGAAATTAATTTCAAATGTTCATACCTATGCAGAGTACTCTCAATGCACATGCTCAAGAAGCCTCAACCTGGAAATAAATTCACATATACCACATATACCCGTATATATATATAGAGACACACACAAACATTCACCATAACAAGATATGTACCAGGGCAAACAATCCAACTCAAGGACTGTTTGTTCTCAACCACATGTTGGGATCCTGCATCATACATGTGGCAAGGGATGAGCAGTTCAACCGGGAGACTATTGCTCCCTAGCATGCACACAGGGGCCTGCATCGTACGTGTGGCTGAATCCAATCATACGCGTAGACTAACATCCTCACACATCTCCCAAAAAGTATTGTGTGCCCTGATGGGTCCCAAAGACCAACTTTAATTCTTTTCTATAATTCCATCTTTTCATATCGAACCAGGGGAAGTACAAAAATGGTGTGTAGCCACATAAATCTCATATCCCAAAATATATCCAAATCCATATACTTTAATAATAATAAAATAATAATAATAATCCCTGGAAATCCAATATCACATTGCAAAAGCCAAGACTAGCCCGATAATATAATCCCATAATCTCAATCAACCCAAAATAATCAATTTTCCAATCAAATCACATTTATGCAAGCAATTCCATGTTTGAAAAACAATGTTCATTTAAAAACATATGTCCACTCACAGCAAGTCCAATGCTGCTCAACTTTGAGAGGACTCTTCCTCTAGAGCACGCGAAGTGTGTTACCTATTCGAGAGAATAAACGAACTTAATTAACAAACATACCCAACAATGAACTTTAACTCGAAACTCTAGTTCTCGGGCACAACCTTTAAGAAGGTTTATAGGGTCATTCTAGTGCTTCCCGAAGGATCATATAGTCCCGGAAGACTCATGGTCAATCGAGCGGTCAAACTTTCCATATTGGTCAGTAGGGCCAGCAAAGCCCACGAACTCCGATTTCTGATCCGAAAGCTCCTACACAATCTTAGAGGTACCAAGAACAACATAGTTGAAATTGGAACCGATCAAACGGTCCGAACCTATCGAACCCGGATATCGCATAATAGGTGCAATATCCGTTCAATAGTCAAACGACAACCAATTCCAAATCCAAGCATACAGTGGCCAACGCATTGCCACCCACCACCGGCAGCGCTTGGGTGTCTTGAGAAATTTCCGGACCGAAATTTCTCGAAACACCCTACAATGCCTATACCAACAGATCAAGAACAACTAGGGGAGCATTTTTTTTTCTTTGACCACAACCAAAAATTGACCGGAACTAGCAGGAACGAAGCCAAAACAGTCGGCATAATTGGGGGTTAGAAATCGATATCTAAAACCTCAAAATTAATCCAAACCAAGCACATAAACAGGTAGAGTGATAAGTTCACAATTGTATATCATTTTGTACCCTTCTTGCTTATGATTTGGTTATGTTATTGAGTCAAACGTGCGCTTTTAATCCCTTTTCTGTTTATCATTCAGTTCATTGGGCCTTAGGTAACAATGGTGTCTTTGGATAAGAAAAGATGCAAAATGGTGCAAAAAACGAGCAGACTGGGTTAGCAACTCATTTCGGCCTTAACATCTTTCTCCGAACTTGGATTGGCCCAAATAATATGTAGTTGGAAAGATGAGAGTCTGAACTTCAAGATGGACTACTCAAATGCATCAGATAATTAAGTTGAGCCCAATTCGTGAGCCCATATGCACACCAAGCTCAGGATTGCATTTTCCAGTTGTTGAGCCTTGGATACTTTCTTTGAGCCATGTGACTCACCACAGCTTTCCTTGACTTTAGACCTGACATGTTGAGCAATTAAGGGAGCAATTAAGGGAGGTCTTTCCTTGACTTTAGACCTGACATGTTGAGCAATTAAGGGAGGTCTTTCCTTGACTTTAGACCTGACATGTTGAGCAATTAAGGGAGGTCTTTCCTTGACTTTAGACCTGACATGTTGAGCAATTAAGGGAGGTCTTTTCTTGACTTTAGACCTGACATGTTGAGCAATTAAGGGAGGTAATTAAGGGAGGTGTGTCAGCTACTCAAGTGCAGAGGAGTCACTCCATTCACCAATAATTCACTCCAGCCATCCTATATCACTTCATTCAGCCCAAAATCAAAGGAGGAACTCCAGCAAGCCTTCCTTCCATATTCCTACGAATTTGTTCTTTCTCTGCCATCACCAGCCACCCAAACTCATCCCAAATCACCTCTTTAGTTGCCATACTCTAGACATGAGAAAGTTCTTGGAGTAGCATTAGAAGTGGATAAGCACCTGGAGAAGCCTTGGAAACCACAAGCAACTTCAGAATTGGTTTTCTCTACTCTTATTGCATTCAATATGTTTTCTCATTTTTGCTTAAGTTTCATTTCCATTATGAGTAGCTAAATTCATAACTAGGGCTATGATGTAACCTAACATGAATATTCTGGGTTTATAAGTTGAAGTTTTGAGTTTCAAGTTTGATTCATGATTCATATTCCTATTCTTTATGCTTATCAGTTAATATGCTTGTTTGGATGATTGATCACCATTAGAACTTGTATATTAGCTACCTTGGTTTGAATCAAGAGTAGACACCATGCTTTGATTTTAATTGAACTATGAATAAGAAAAGTATGTATGGACATTCGACAACAGGGATTAGATACATGCTTGGTTGTTTAAATTGTTCTTCTATGCTTAATGGGTTCCTAATGCTTAATTTAGATTAGACAACAAATGATCAAGTTAGGGAATTAGGAGCACAAGGTTAGGACCAGACACCATGGCCTAATCATACTTTAGCTAGAATCAACCTTTGAATCCGAATGAGACTTGTCACTTGACTCCTTATAACCCAGAATTGAATTGTTATGGTGAATCGAATGCCCTAGTATCCCAACCTGTTTTCCAGCCTACAAAAGTACTCTTTTGTTACATTTGTTCACCTTGCTTTTGTTTGAAATTTCGTTTTGCCTCATTTGTTCAACAATTACAACCACTCTTGCTTTAAATTCTGTTTTAGACTTAACCTCCTACTTTCTTGAATTTGGTAATCTAAGTACATAACTAGTTTTAACTTCTCAGTCCTCGTGGGTACGACCTCGTACTTGTCTTGCTATACTACTAATTGGCCCGTACAATTGCGAGTTAACATTTTAACAACAAATTTTGGCGCCGTTGCCGGGGACTGAATGAAAGTTCTTCCCTGGTTATGTACCCAAAGTTACCCTATTCTTTTAGAAGTACTAATTAACTCAAATTATTTTCTGTTTCAGGTAGTTTATGTCTAGTAATCCTTTCCTTGAACAAGTGAGGTCTTCATTCCAACGCTCGAGATCTTTGAACGCAGGGCCATCTTTGCAACCAAACCGGGTGATCTCTGAAATTCAGAATCGTCTAGAAAGAGAGTTAGCAACTGCAAAAGAGCAAGCCATTGCCACATTTGAAGGTCTTGCTATCCACACTGACCTCCCAGGGTCTTCACCTTCAAATTCGGAATCAAGTTCAGACCAAGAAGAAGAAGAGATGGCTGCCAATGAGTTCATGGGAGACCTTGATATCCCAACAATTCCAGCATCCCCTTCAAGCATCTTGCTGCCCACCGCAGCTCGAAACTATGAGCTTAAATCTTCTCATCTTAATATGCTCCCTTCTTTTTATGGTTTACCTAATGAAGATCCATTAACTCATATAAAGGATATTTTTAATGTTGTGAGCTCTTTTCCCTTGACAGGTGTGACGGAAGAGCAACTTCGAATGAGAGTGTTTCCGTACACTTTGAAAGATAAGGCGAAATATTGGTTGAATTCTTTGAAGCCTGGTTCACTCATGACTTGGGGAGCCATTCAAAAGAAGTTCTTGGAGAAATATTTCTCCACGCAAAAAACCGACATGCTCAGGGACAAGATCCTTCTATTTGCACAACAAGATGATGAGTCGCTTTGTGAAGCATGGGAGAGATTCAACGGGCTGCTCAATCAATGTCCTCATCATGGGATTCCATTGAAGCTTCAGATGCGTATGTTTTATAAAGGACTAACCCCCCCTAGCCATAATATTTTCACTAATTTTGCAGGTGGTTCTTATAAGACTAAAACTCCAGAAGAAACATATGAACTCTTTGAACAGATAGCAATGGAGACCCAACACACCGATACAAGAGGTAAACGTATTGCTGGTGGTTCTAATGATTCTTCCAGTGTGCAGATTTCCAAATTGGAACAAAAGCTAGATGCCCTCCTTGCATTGAACTCAAGAAACCCTTTGAAGGAAGTGTGTAGCATCTGTGAAACTCATGATCATCCTACCATTTCTTGTCCCTTTGGGGCTGCATATCCAGAATTTGTGCAAGAGCAAGCTAAGTTGGTGAATTCCTACAACCGAGGTCCAATAAATGACCCATATTCTCAAAGTTATAATCCAGGTTGGAGGAATCATCCAAACTTTTCATGGAGGAATACACAGAACCAAGCGAATCCCCCTTCACTTCAAAGGCCACAACAATCATCATCGTTGGAGGATATAGTGAAGCAAATGGCAATCAACCAATCCAATTTCCAGCAAACAACACAAGCTGCCATCTCCAAGTTGGAAGTCCAATTGGGCCAGATAGCTACTGAAATAGCTCAAAGAGAACCTGGGAAATGGCCAAGTCAAACCGTGATCAATCCAAAAAACCAAGAAGCCAAGGCCGTTCATGTGCTCAGATCAGGTAAGATTGTTGATAACAAAGTTGGTTCTGATCTATCAAATGATGTTGTGGTTGTAGAGGATGAAGATGAAGAGGAAACCACAGCTATGGAAGGAGAACAACCCAAAACGCCCCAATCTGCTCCTAAGGCCAAATCTGATTCTCAGGAACCCAATCCATTTCAATTGCAT
>NW_023010406.1:0-17044 GCF_902201215.1 Prunus dulcis | reverse complement strand
CATCAGCTAGATAATACCTGGTCTGGTAGATGGTATTGTTAATTTCATATGTGATATTTGGGGCTTCACCTCTCAAAACATCATTGAACACCGGGATTGACCTAGGACATTCAAATCGTTTTGAGATCCGGCAACTCCGAAGAAGGCGTGCCAAACCCATGTATCAAAACCAGCAACTGCTTCCAGGATGATACTTTTCTGCCTTTTTCTATTTCCGTAGTCCCCTTGCCAAGCAGTTGGACAATTTTTCCACTGCCAGTGCATGCAGTCAATGCTACCAATCATGCCAGAAAATCCTCGAGACTCAGCTTTTTGGAGAAGCCTTTGCATGTCCCTGGGCGTAGGTCTGCGGAGGTAGTCTCTGGTGTACAGAGTTTCCACTGCATCACAAAATCGCACCAAACTCTCCAAAACAGTGGACTTCCCCATCCGAGCAATCTCATCCACCTGATCAGCAGATGACCCATACGCCAACATTCGTATCACAGCTGTGAACTTCTGCTCTGGAAGAAGTCCCAAATTTCCAACACAATTTCTCTTTTGAACAAAATATTCATCATAATTGCAAATATCATGCATGATTTTTTTGAACAAATGGGGTTGCATTCTATATCTCCCTCGAAAATGAACATCAGAATACAGAGATTGTGGGATAAAATAATCTTCCATAAGATTCTTACCCCGGGAATGTCTATGTCTGTCCACATTTGGGCGACGGCCTTCTCGTGAACCACGGCGACCCTGGTTTTCTTCCTCCAACAAAGCAAATGCTATGCCAAGTTGCTCATCTAGTTCTCTCTGCGCCCTTTTGCTTGCAACTCGTCTACGCATTCTTTCTCTAGTTTCTCGCTCTTGCCTCTCCAAAACCTCTTGCATGTCTGCCATTGAGAATGGAGAATGAAATCTAAAATTTGAGAAATGGAAATGTAGAGAAGAACTGGTGTGGGAGGTATGAGCTGAACCTCTGGTTTTATAGAAAAATGTACACATATAGATATGACACGTGGCGCAATCTTAGAGGGTGAAAATCTTATCTGAAATTTGAAATTCAAATGAAATTTCAAATTTCAAATTTCAAATTTATCTGAAATTTGAATTCCGAAATGTATCTGAAATTTGACATTTTGAATTTATCTGAAATTTGAATTTTGAAATGTATCTGAAATTTGAAACTGAAAATCTTATCCGATATGAATAGTATTGACACGTAGGAACCCAAAAATCTTATCTGAAAATATTATCCAAATTAATTGTTTAAGTAAACAAAATTGTGAAGAAAAAAAAAATGAATAGTATTTGCCATGGCAAGCCCCAACTGCTGGAAACACATTTTGCTGGAGGGGGCTAGGGCAGCCACTATTCACGTGAATAGTAGCTGCCCTAGGGCTCCCTTTGCCATGGCAAGCGGCAACTGGTGGAAATGCTCTAAGTGCCTAGCCCAAGATGTAAACTGTTCTGTTCGCATTTAATAAATTTTCCTCTCTTTGACCAAAAAAGAAAAAAGAGATGTCAAATACCAAACATCAAATTTAAATATTAATATAAAAAAACATTAAATTTAAATTTGATGGCTGATGTAACAATTTGCATTATTGTAAAACTCTTTATCCAATCAAGACGTCAAATATACATTTTATTTTATTATTTTTAAAGGCAAGTGGGCTTGGTATTTAAGAGTAAAATATTAAATAGGGTTAAAAACTGTACATGGAGGAGAGAAGGAAGCGGGCTCAGCATTAAAAAAATAATAAAAAAGGAAAAGATGTCTCAACATGTGCGAGCGTCATTTTTGACAATAAAAGTGAAGGACGTCAATGCAGCTAGGGTTTGGCATCATGGTTGGAAGGCTTAAAATGTCATTTTTTTTGGTTAAAACTTGCCACGTTGGAATTGGCATTTCGATTGAAGATGCTCTTAATTAAAAATATCGACTCTGCCAAATTACATTAGCATATTAGTATTAAATATGGTTAACTGGTGATTTGCCCCCTGAACGTGTGCCTAGGTTTCGATTTACCCCCTATCCTTTTTACAAAACTAAGGACCCAAACTAATTTTTTTCGCCAATTTGCCCCCGGACGTCAAAATCTACCACTTCCCATCCATCCTGTCGTCAAGTTTGAGGTTACTTTTGTCATTTCGCGTCTCGTCCAAAATACAAACTTGACGGCGGAGTGGATGTGAAGTGGCAGATTTTGACGTCGACGGATAAATTGGAGAAAAAAAATTAGTCCGAGTCCTTAATTTTCTAAAAAAAGGAGTAAGGTGTAAGACAAAACGTAGGTACAAATTCAGGGGGCAAATCACCAATTAAGCCTATATTTCATTTATGTATGTGAGTTTATGGTCTCTTTTGAGATGCTATTGTTTTAATAACATTGCAGATTAGCTATTGCTAAGTCGTAAAGGGGTGTTTGTACTGAAAAGGATTTGGGATCAATTAATGTCTAAATTAGAATTGACATGAATTCAGACCCGAACCTTCATAGTTCACATGCTAGAAACCTTCAATGTGTTATAACCAAAATGATACAATATAACCCTTAATAAATGCAATGTAATGCACAGCTGCATTGGGTTGACCTTCAATTGCGCCTTTGCATCAGTGAACAGAGGTTTGCATGGGATCTTTTTGTTGAAACAGAGGTTCTCCTATTGTCACATACAAATACAACAGAAATCAAATTAAACAGAACTAATGCCAGACATTAAGGATACAAGTGAGAAGGCATTTTCACCTCCTGCCGCACGCACAACCACTGTAATACCTTTATGGTTGTTGAAGGTGCAGCAGTTCCAAATTTCATTGTCCACAAATGCATATTAATTTCACAGTGATTTTTTTATCAAAGGCAACAAAGCAGGATCTACTTCATCCTTCGACAGTAAATTAACTATCAACTCCGTTGTTGATGCATCTGCAGAAAAACCCTTCTCTACCATTGTTCGAATAAGTACCATCGCCCTTGATGTCTGTTTATTATGGATGAACCCTCGGATAATTGTGTTATAGGTGCAACCATCAGGAAAACAGCCTTTCTCTTCCATTTGGATAAGAAACTTTTCTGCTTCACTTGTTAGGCCCGCGATACAGAGTCCATTAATCATTATAGTGTATGTCTTCACATCAGGTCGAAGTCCTTTTGATGATAAACCACAAAAGAGATCCCTTGCAGATTCAATTTTTCCAGCTATGCACAAACCTTCAATAAGAATATTGTAAATCACAATATCAATATCCAACTTCTTCGCTTCCATCTCTCCAAACAATTGCATTGCCCTAGAAAGTTGTCGGTTTGTACACAGGCCATCCAGTAAAATAGAATAAGTTCGAACATTTGGAAGTTGGCCACAAGCTTGCATCTCAGAGAACAACTTTTGTGTATCCTGTATTCTACCTGCTTTGCCAAAACCATCCAGAAGAGTGTTATAGGTAACGGTATTTGCAACTAGTCCCTTATGAGACATATCCAGAAAAAGCATCATGGCCTCATCTATTTTTTTAAGCTTACAATATCCATTTATCAACGTGTTGTAACAAACAACATTAACCATCAAGCCCTTGCTAAGCATTAGTTCAAAAACATTTTGTGCCTTGCCTATTTCTCCTCGCAAACAGTAACCATCCATGAGTGAATTGTACGTAACTGTATCAGGATCAATATCTCTTTGAATCATCATCTCAACCACGCCTTCTGCTTCCACGACCATTCCCTCCTTACAAAGTGTGTCTACCAAGACATTGAACGTGAACACATCTGGAAAGATATTTTTACTCACCATTTCATTCAACAACCTTGTAGCTTCTTTCCACTCGCCTAATTTGCAAACTCCATTAATCAAGGATGTATAGGTAATGACATTTGGGGAAATACCCTTGCACATCATTTCTGAGAAGAGGTTTAATGCATCATCAACTAGTGTATCCTTACAAAGACTGTCGATGATTGTGTTATAGACAACTAGGTCAGGCTTGCAAACCCCTTCCTCCATCTTCCTGAGCAATTGAATAGCTGCACGGTTGTCACCCCTCATGCAAAAGCCCTTTATTAGTGTGCTGAAAGTAAAGACATCAGGCTGACAATTACCTGCCTTGATCATTTTATTGAAAAGTTCTACTGCCTGAACCACTCTATTCTCAAGAAGAAAGCCGTTGATCAGAGTGGTGAAGGTAAAGACATTTGGTTCAAGACCAAGTTTGAAGAATTTTCCCAATACAGATAAACCGAACCCCATTTGGTTCAAATGACAATAACAATTAATGACAATGGTTAGGATATAAACATCATGTCCAATTCTCGACTCACCCATTTGGTTATACAATGAGATGACGGCTGAGTAATGTTTCAATTTTGCAACTTGACCCAATATTTGAGTGAAAAGAACAACTGAAGGCCGAGGACGCATTTGGAGCATTTTATCAAACACATTGAAAGCATCCTCAACATTTGTGATTTTGGGTGAGTCTCTCACTGGCTGGTCTAGTTTGGTTCTTGTAGATTTGATTGGTTTCGAAGGTTGAGAGTGAAAGAAAGCAAAGTAATTGTTGTCTAAAACAACAAGAGTGGAGTTAGAGTGAAGACAAGGCATACCTCTCCATCTCCGACTGCTGCAATAAAAAGAAGCAGCAGCTATATTCCGCATCATCATCTTCAGCATCTCAGTGAGTCAGTGAGTCTCAGCCAACCTTCAACATTTGGGAAGCGAGACCAAATCTCGAAAGGGAGCGGCGGAGCTCTCAAGTGCGTGGATGATGATCCAGTCGACAAAAACTTTGTTTCGATGAGTTTCGAATTAGATTTCCTTTCTAGCATTTAGGCAACTACTTCGAGAACAATGCTATGTCGGGAAAGGGTTGGGCTTTTCTTTTTTCGTCATTTTTTCAAAAAATTTATTTCAGTGGGTTAATTGTTACCAATGAATTAAATATAGAGGGTACAACAAAAAAAAAAAAAAACCAACATGTTGTAAAGAAAGAAGAGTGGATGAAGCCCACATGCTCTAACATTCAACACCAAATCAAACCACACACCCATCAAACCAAACTACATACCTACCAAACCAAATCACACACCCACCAAACCAAATTACACACCCACCAAACCAAGCCATTTGCTTTGCCTATAAATAGGCATTCTATTTGCTTGTAATGTAAGATGAAATGAGAGAAGATGAAGGGAAGGAAGAAAGAGGGTGAGTGTGTGAAGAGAAAGAGAGCAAAGAGAAATTCTCCTAGAGAGAAAATTAGGTGAGCATACATATTGTAAACACTAGAGTTGTAGCCATATTATGTTATGAATGAAAGGTTACTGCTGCTGCTCTCCGAGGACGTAGGCATAGCCGAACTTCGTTAAATGCTGTGTCTCATCTACTTTACGTGCAGCTCAATATTCGCTCATATCCCCGTTCATTTTATAACACGTTATCAGCACGAGAAGCTCTCAGGTATAATTTTTGTGTTGCACTATTATCTATACTACTAACCATTATGTTGATGTAAGGAAGAAAAGTAGTGGAGAAGTTGTGGTTTGCTAGAGAGATATACGAGCAAACCAACTGTAAGGATAAACTCTATGCCTCTTACTTTTTCTATTATTTTATTATTTCTCTATATTTTTAGTGGTGGTTTTTATCCCCACATTTATTTTATTTATTGTATGGTGTAGGTTTATTACCCATACAACAATATCTATTTAAAAGGGTGGTGCGGGTTTATCGTCCACGCCTTTACTTTTATTTAAATGTATGGAGCAGAATTAGTGCCCATACAAGCACGTTTACTTTATCGTAAATTTACTTTTACTTAAAGTATGATGTGGAATTAACCCTCATACTTTATGAATTTACTTTACCGCACATTTAATTTTATTTAAGGTATGGTGCGGGATTAACGTCCATACAGCAATTTAATTTATGAATTTACTTTACCGCACATTTAATTTTATTTAAAGTATGATGCGGTTTTATCGTCCATACCAGTAATTTATTTACTAGCAATTTATTTTATGGATTAATTGTGCTGTATGATGAGTTTTTTACAGTATGCAGATCAGGACCAGAAGTTCCTTGATCCTCATCATACAATTACATCAGGACTTGAAGATCCTTGATGATGATATTGATATGAGAACTGACAGTCTCTCCGGTACTATACATGTAAACAAGAGATCGGACTTGAAGATCCTTGATCCTTGACATGTAAATAAGGACCTAGAGTTCCTTGATGATGTAACAGTACCGTATTGGTTAAAAGTGCCGTACACATGAATATTAATTGTACTGGCAAATGTACTGCACATATGAATAGATATGTATTCATGACTTGATGAATAGTACTATTCACATGAATAGTGACGTATGCATAAATATTAACCATTTTGGGTAAACCGTCACTATATACAAAAGGGAATCTGCAGTTCCTTAAACTCATGGATGAGCAATTAAATGGGATGCCAGAAGTTCTTCAAAATATGGACAGTTATGTAAGGGCTTGAAGTCCCGAAATATGGACAGAAAATTGTAAAAATGTCCATACCATGAGGATATGTGATTTTGGCCCGAAGTTCAAAATCTAACAGTATTGAGAACCTAAAGTTCCAACAATTAAATGGACAACTCTTGAGGTATTATTGCAAATTGTGGTACACCACATATTTCTTTGGCATAAGAGAATGATGAATTTAATAAAGTTCGATTATGTTATAATCGACACCTCAAGGAAGAAATATATTTTGTGAATTTCGGTTGTTAAAAATACACCGTGGAATGGATAATATCAGTATAAAACTCAAATAATGAATTGAGGCTCCCCACATATTTTGTTATATCTAGGCCGGAAGCCCATGGATCAAATATATGAGAGATCCTGAACTTGAAGTTGTGGGTGTATAGTAGTTAATGCTCTTCACTACTATATTGCGATATTATCGTGGCTTTTACTCAATTCATATTTCATGTCCATTTGAAAATGGCGAATAAATTATGAGTTTGGGTTTAACCCAGACCAAAAATTTTGGGCTCACATGCATGGAAATATGAGAGATTTGATGTGATTATTTGAACCTATAAGGCACAAGGTTCCAGACCGTCATTTTGAAAAGACGTAAAAACCACAGGTGCAAGTTTAAGAACGTGCGCAATTATTATAACAGGAAATGAGCATACAACAGATAGATTTTTACACCTGCAATGAAGGTGCAGGCCCTGTAAAATCTATAAAATTACATTATGTTCTGGAAGCCTCTGAAGGAAGAGGACGGAGCCTCTTAAGCTTAGCCATGAGCCTCTCATGGTCTCCCAAAATTCTTTCATTTGAGACCTGCAGCATGTCTAGCTTTCTCAGTGTATCAGCAGAGAACGAACTCACCAGTTTCAACAAGGAATTATTCTCTCCTTTGAGTTTCTCAACCTCTTTTTGAGACTCATGAAGCATTCTTTGAAGAGAATAATTTTCAGTTGTCAGCTTCTGAACCTCGTTTGCTCTAACACGCAAACTATCAGCCAAGTTAGAAACAGAAGCAGCACTCTGAATGCTAAAAGCCATTGAGTCCTCAATAGCCTCTTCTTCAGACCTCCCTGTCAACAACATTTCATCCATTGGAATAATGAAATTCCTAGCTACTATGACAGCAGTAGCATCATTCATCATCACAGAATCATTAACTGTGAGATGACGATTTTGGGATACAAAGGATGGACGCCAAACTTTGGCGTCACTGGTTGTTATGGGAGCATCATTTAAATTGAAATTATTTGGGCAGGAAGAAGAGGAAGCCATTTTAAGAAGGTTTCGAAGAAAGTCTTACAAAAAAAAAACTAAAGTTTCAGAAAATGAAGGAAGTTGAGTTGAAACAAAGTTGAGTTGAAACGCAGTTGCTCAATCAAGTTTTGCAAAGGCAATATCTATAGACGAAAATGTGGCAACTTTTCAGGATTCCAATATCTTCTCGAATCCCCATATTATCTTTTTCTTTCCTAGAGTCCAAAACTTCACGTGGCCTCTGATAATGCCTGTCGGCACTTTCGGCGCTTTCAAGTGTTATTTTTGGTCAAAGCCGATCTTGCTTTACGGATTTCACGGAGCTACTTTTTCAAAAGTATCCCGAGAATCTCGCAATTTTCTTATGGTTAATTTAAAATTCACCGGTTCTACCTATTCATTGTATTTGTGTATAAATGTGTTACTAACGAAATTTTCTTTGCAGAAGATATCCAGTTTACTCCATACCTAGTGATGCGATATCTACTTGTTTTTCTTATCATTAAGCACTTAATATGCCTGAGAAGCAAGACTATCTCTGATCATCCATTCAGGAAGCAAGACTATCCCTGATCATGTTTCTGCAAGATCAGGGAACTGTGAAGGAGGCCTTATGCTCTAATCTCCTGAGGTCCTTCTAGACTAGGAGAATTGAGAGCTTGTTGTCTTTTCCCACCAAGCTTCCTTCCCTGATTGCTTACCTTATCTTGCAATCAATATCACAATTTTTTTTGCATTTTTTCTCTTTTGCAGCTCTCTGTTCATAAGGGATTTTATTTCTTTAGAATGAACATCTGAAGAAAGAATCCATGAAGTGATCCTAACTCTGAGGGTTATTTGTTTTTGACAGAGAAAAGAATTGTGATTTTTGCTTTTGCAGGATATAACTAGATCATCAAGCACTACATTTACTGGGCCGATACAAGCTTGAATGATACTTGAGAAAAGTTTCTCCCACCTAAGGATGTAAGCAATACTTGTGTTATTTTATGCTTATATACTTATTTGATATTTTATCTTGAAAGGTAACCAAATGGGGAGATAAGTCCATTCAAAAAGAATGGCTTGTATGTATCCATGAATTATTAATGCAAATTTTACAGATTGCAAGTTGGATACATTGATAATACACTGCACAGATTAAAGTCCCATAAGAACAAAATATGGGTATAGCAGTGATCAATATGATGCACGCCTGTTGCGTAGCAAATGATGTGGATTGAAGTCCCGAAAGGACAATCCCTTGACATGTCAATATTGATATTGTGCACGCCTAATGCGTTGCAAATTGTATGAGTTAAAATCCCAGAAATCAATTGACATGTATATATTAATCTGTGGCATGCCTGCAGCATGCCAGATATATGGTTCTAAATGTTCCAACTCCCTAAATGGAGATTATCCACGCCCTACTATAAAATAACGCTCCATTGGAGGTTATAATCCACATTCTCACATAATAAAAGCCCCATGCAGTGGCTTGGGTACCCAAAAGCAAAGAAATGCTTATAATTGATGCATGCGCATGCACATGAGAATGGTGGGATCATGAATTGATGAATGACAAATTTTGATTTTGAAGTAGCTACTCAAATCATCAATGGGCTGTGTTGATTGGAACCACGTTCAATTATTAAAATGTCGACAATATCATTGGCCAAAATGGACTGAGGCAATTCCATTATAGATGAGAATGAACGTGAAAGAACAAACCCACAGTATGAACCCCAAAATTTGTTAATACTGAAAGTTATACTTGGGTGTTCGGAATAAAAGGGAATATACCTACTTTGTATGACACAATGTTTTTTTGGCATAAACAAGGAATGTTGGGTTTTCTCCATATTTATAGATTCAATTGTGCCCCTTTATTGCACATTTATGGAGACCAACATGTTATCTTTAAGGGTTATTAAATGCACGGAGCATATCACCAGAAGTGATTCCCTAAAGATGTATAAATAGCTGGGTTAAAGCTATATAATGTGTCATAAAGTTTAATCCCTTTAAACAAAATCCTTGAAAGGATTGAAATTGCATGAAGCAAGTCCCCGAATGACATGTGCCTGAAGCACAAAATCCGTACTCAATACTAATATGCATAAATTGCCTCAGTGAGTACATTAATATGTTTGCAACACATTAAAGCTTCTCAAGAGTTCCAGAAATATTTGTCTCGACTGAAAGATCGAGCATTATGCCAACGAGATTATTGCTTATACTAAGAAAGTATTGAAGCATTTTTATGAGGATTATCCGTTGGACACTTTAAGGATTTTCCGGAAGTATATTGGACCGGACATCGTATTTGAGCTCAACTCCATCACCATCATTTTGGGATGATGTGAGATATGCGGACTCTGGAAATCTATATGGTCGTTTACTGGAACAAAGTTAGTCATGAAGTTTTCAGGGGGAGATATTCATCAGGGGGAGCATGGTATTCATAAAGACTTTCATACACTGTACTCTTTTTCCTTCATCAGGGTTTTATCCCACTGGGTTTTTCCTGATAAGGTTTTAACGAGGCAGTGTCGCTCAAGATTGACTCACAGAAGCAGTGTCCACTATGATATTCAGAAAGCTGATCAACAGTATGGCTTCAAGATATTCTGCCAAGCATCAGGGGGAGCGTGCCATCAATAAAGATCTTTACACACTGTACTCTTTTTCCTTCGTTCAGGTTTTTATCCCACTGGGTTTTTCCTAGCAAGGTTTTAACGAGGCAGTGTCGCACGCGTGTCAATATACACAGAATTTTATGATTACACATGGTTATGTGCTCTTTTTCCCTTCGACCAGTTTTTATCCCACTAGGTTTTTACTGGCAAGGTTTTTAACGAGACATATTCTATACCATTTGTGGTCTCCAATGGGGAGTGTTGTAAATTATAGAAGGTGGAGCCCACATGTTGGAAGGCTTTGCCTACAAATAGAACACATCCCTTATTGTAATATACAGATAACTACACCTTCAATAATGAGATTAGTTTCTCTACTTTCCATATCTCAATTCTCTCCCTTCAGTTTCCTAATTCTCTCTCTCCAATCTCTCTAGATTTATAACACAATATTATTTTTGTAGCTATTGTTTAGCCATCATGTTCTACCGCCTTGTTGTTTTCTCAGGCCATAAGTGTGTGGCTTCATCTAGAATATTCTTTACTTTTTTCTTTTTTTTCTTTTTTTCTTTTTTTTTGTGTGTGTTGCCGACATTTCATCATCTAGTTTGTAGTTTCTTGAGTTTTCTAAAATTGTGTAGTTACATCTACACAAATACGCATCACCTTTTCAACAATATCACATTTTGACCAGATTATAAGGGAAGGCAATGGATCTCTATAATTTGGGCAGGAATTAATGAACATGGTTTAAAAAACATGTGCACGAGTAATGCTTTGGTTCTTATTCTCTGCATGAATTTTGTTTTGCACAAGCACAACTCACCCACTCTCACAAAAAGCAGAGATAGAAGACATTGATGAAGTAGAAATGCACACAAGTCAGGAGTGAACAACATGTAGCCTCAAGGTAGCAGACAATACACAGTGTTGATGCTCCTTTTGGGAGGGTCAACTTAGGTGGAGTGTCGGATCTTCCCAAGAACAAGCATTCGTTAAGCTTCGGACACCGGTGTGGTGCCTGCCGAAGGCTCTTCGATACTTAAGTCAGCTATAAGTGGTAATTTTGGCAGGGTAGCAGTAAAGGTGATAAGATAGTTACTCTTTTTACTCGGGTACTGTTCGTTATTTATAGAGAAGTGAAAATGGAAGTTTCGCGCAAAGTTTCGATGTGTGACTTTGTGCAAACTGATGCGGAGGTGACACATATCATAGCTCTAGGTTCTTTACTTGAGAGCTTCAGCAGGTGTTTACCGCTTTGGAAGAGGGCCTTCCTTCGATAGGTTAAGAAGGAGATGATGTCACTTGTCTTCTAAGGGCTCATCTGTGTGCTTGTTTAGCGTATTTTCCTTCCTAAGTATCGGTCGTTTGATGCCGAATATGCTTGGTTGATTATGGTATAAACACATAGCAACTCAAATGATTAGCCCCATCTCAAATTCTTCCTTCTGGGATGCACCATGAATTCATGGTTCATATTTTTTTAATTTTTCTATGGACTGTTCTTCTCTAAGTAGTATTTTGCTTTGGTGCCCTCAACAATAATATGAGAAATTATTGTACGGCACCAAAATACAATTATATGATTACATAATATAATTGATTTACGTCTTATAATATGAATAAATGATTAATTGATATTTTAATATACAATATTCGTAAATATTCTTTTCTTTAAATATTTATTTATATGATAATATGTAAATGATTTATCACATGACCATACTCTAGTAATAATTACTCTAATAAAATGTTGATGCATTGTTTTCCTTTCCAACGTTGTTTATTTATTCTGTGTATATATTTATATTTAGTTATTAAAAAGTTTGGAATATAGAACGAGGGGTTTACCTTAGTGGTGAGGTCCCTCCCCCTTCCCCCACTTGGTCACCTGTTCGAATCCCAAGTTAAGTGCCCCCCTCCCCAATGCAATGTATCTATCGCTAATTCTCAAAACAAAACAAAAAAAAGTTTGGAACATAACTTGCACACATGTAGTACTGTCACGTGATATAACTTGTACACATGTTCATGTTATAATATGAGTGAACAACATGGTTGATATTTTATTTTTTAGGAAATATTATTAACCCTTTATTATCTGCTATGACCCTCTATTATAACTTCACGTTAAATGAGTGGTCTCTTTTGGAATTTTGGCTTTGGGCTTTGGGCATTAGGGCTCGTCAATGGCTGGGCCGGGTTTTTTTAGAAAATTCAAACCCCAAGCCTAACCCATGAGCCGAGCTTGAGAAAGCCCATGGGGCCGGGCCTAAACGGGCCCTACTTCATTCAAAAAAAATCATAAACTTAATCATAAAGGCATTTTAGTCCAAATTTGAGATTAAACTCACTTAATTTCAATATTTTCACATCAAACCAAATTCATAAAACACCCAATAAAGTCACACAACTTATAAGATTTTCCACAAAAATAATAAAACCAAGTATTATTTTTTAGGTTATTACATAATTAGATCGTAATACATTTTAAGAAATAATTTTAAAAAATAATAAGTATAAAAAAAATATTTTTTTTAAAGGATGGTATGAATAAATATGCAAATATTTGGTGATGTGTTCAAGAAAAGCATGATTATATTTGGTGGTACGATTATGTTTCGTGATATGATTATATTTGGTGATGTGATATGTTGTTCATCTTATTTTTATATATAATATAATTGTTGAATTAATAATTGACACAAATTAATGTGCTGATCATCCAATTATAAACTAGGAATGAGTAAAGAAAAGTAAATGAAATGAAACAAATTATATATGTGATTTAAGTGATATAATCATAAGCCTAAACTCTTATTTATACATAATTATATATGTATGCGGGGCTAACGAGCCGGGCTTTTGTGGGCTGGCTGGGTCGGGCTTTCTTGGGCTTAATCGGGCTTGGTCGGGCTTCAGACACCCAAGCCCAAGCCTAACCCGGCCCAAGGCTGGCCGGGCCATCTCAAAGCCCATAACGGACCGAGCCGGGCTAGGCTTTTTTTCGATGGGCCGGGCGGGCCCACATTGGCCCATGAGTCCGTAGGCCAAATGATGAGGCCTATTGGGCATTGAGCTTGTCAATTTCTTACGCCTTTAGATTCTCTTGGATAGAGCCCCAGGGGGCCCACATCTCTTCCCCGCTTCCTCCACTTCTTCCCTCCTTAAATAAGGATGGGGATGTCATTGTTCATAATATCCTAAACCAAGTTTAGAGAGACTCATTCTCTTTCTCTCCGCGCACAATCCGACCCAACCCAACCATCTTCTTCATCTTCGGTAACCTTTCCTCCATTTCTCTATGATATCATCTCTAGCTTGTGATACAAAGATATATTCAAATCCAATGGCAACGCCATCTTTCAACTTTTCCTTAGCATTCCATTGACTCATTTGAAGAGCAGCCAGTCTTGCTTGTTAGTGTTTTGGGGCCATTGTTTGGGTCCATCCAGAGGCATAAGAGTTCCATCAATCTAATCTCATCCATTAAATTATAGGGTGATTTTATTTGCACCTCATTATTTGCTTTTTTCACCCCACATTCTCTTTACACCCCATTCAATTTTAGTAAATTTTAAAATTACTCCCTACACCGCAACCTCATATTTCTTCCTAAATTGCCCTCATTATCCTCATCTCAAACTTTTTGTGTAAACCCCATTAGGCTCAACTGTATATCCCATCCCATAGCAAACCCCACCCTATCGCAAACTCTATTCCATTGCAAACACACTCCATTACAAACCCCATCCCATTGCAAACACACCCCATAGCAAACCCCACCCTATCGCAAACTCTATTCCATTGCAAACACACTCCATTACAAACCCCATCCCATTGCAAACACACCCCATCGCAAACCCCATCCCATTTCAAACCCATCAGGCAATCTCATTCCATCATAAACCCACCCCATCGTAAAATGGATGTATAGTTAGATGTTGCTTTCGGTGGATTACCACGGAAATCATTGCATTGTTTCAGTGGTAATCCACCGAATTTGTTTCCATTTTTCAGTAGTAGACTACCGAATTCGTTTATGTTTTTCAATGGTAGTCTACTCTTCAGAAAGTTGCCCCACAAATGAATGACCTTAAAGATATTCTGAAACAACATTGTTATGTACTCCGCAAACCACCTCCAACTTCCAATCATCCTCATCACCAATATTGACACCTTTTAACAAGAATGGGCATCCACATTTCTTGGTACTAGTGTCCTTAAAATACTTTTTCATATCACCATTTGCATCCAACCTTACACTAGTTGTTTCACTAGACTGCAAGACCTCTATTTACCACTCCTCTCACAAGCAAGTATTACTCGAGGTCTCCTCTTGCCCTCACCTCCAGAATCAGACCTTGTAATTACAATTATGATATTATTCATTTTTCCTTGTGCATGAGCCCATCTAATTAATGCATCTCTACCTCTGAATATCTACACATTAAACTCATGTTATTTGAAGTAAAAATTTGAAACATTAATGCCATGTTAATGATACTAAAAAGGATTTCAGACAAAAAAAAGGTACTCAAGATGATTATTGAATAAGTTGTGAATGAATCATTATAGTCCATTACACATTATGTTCTAACATTATTGCCTTTAGTAGCGATGTCACCTTGTTTTTGTTCCTTCAATAGGAGTAAGGTCAAAATAGCTTGTATTAAATTTGTGGTCGACAATAATTTACTAAAAAAACAAATATATTTTGGTTCGTTGCCACTGAATGATAGGTAAAAGTCGGTCATACGTCACCAAAACCCATTCCACATTACGGTGGATTTCCACCGCATCTTAAGCTAATGGTCGGTCAAATACAACTGAAATAGGTTCAATGTTTTAGTGGCATGCCACCGAAATTTTCTATCACATTCAGTACTGGTATGCTGCACGTAACCAGAGACCACCATGCAACCCTAAACTTAAAAAACACCAAAAAAATAAACTCATACCTCATTTGAAGCCTCCCTAACTTCAGTCTCAGCCTTCATGAATAAATACTAGATATGTTTTCACCAATATAAGCGTATAAACCTTGTTAGGATTGTAGGAACATGATGGTTTGAGAAAAAAGTCTAACTAGGGTTGCAGAAACTTATGTGGGGTGTAGTGAGCAAATTTAATTTCTATTTTAAATTTTTTTGTCCTTAACCGTAATTATGTACGAGGATAAAATAGGTTATTTATGTTTGAAATTAGTATAGGATGAAAAGAACAAAAAATGGGGTGCAAATAAAATCACCCTAAATTATATGGAATTATGAGCGCTCACACACACATATATTTATACATTTAAATAACTAGTAACATGATAATTAATTTAATGCATGTGCCAACATAAATATAATTAATTACCTAAAAGTTGAAACACAAGCTTGGACTTACAAGGCCCTATGAAAATGATGAGTTGTATCATGAACGAAAATTTCTAAGGAACAAGAAATACATGTGTTGTACAGCAGATGAAGTACTGATTTGATCTTGGCAACCAGCGTTCGAAGTGTTCTTGAAAGCTTGAGTGTCGTCTTTGACACCATTTCCCACAGCACCAAATGACAACACATTGTAAACCTGCAGCTTGGAATGATTCTCCGGGAACCCAACAGGGAAATGTGGTTGTAGAGACGTTGATTTTTTTATAAGATCGACTCTTAGGGTAGCCGGCCGGCGTCAAAGGTAGTGGCAATTTTTTGGGTGCATAATATGGTGGCCATGACCAATTTGATTTTCGAGATGCTATGTGCAAATGTTTGTGTTTTGTGGAACCATAGTGTTTATTTTGAAACAAAAATATGGCAAACACTACAAGCACAACAAATAGCAGGATGAGAAAAGGAGAGAGTTTAGGGTTTAGGGTTTAGCATTCTCTAAATATTATTTGGCATTCCAAAAGTTTAGAGCATAAACAGTCGGACAATTCAGACAAAACAAGCAGCTTGCCATCCATGTGAGTGAAAAAATGAACTTTATAGCACAAGACACAACACATTCTCTTTAGTAGAAGAATTATATGAAGGAAATGTTTTAGTCAATACTATAAACCACAAGCTACAAGCCTACAAGCCTTGATGACAATCCATATCTCATCATACAACTTTACTAGTAACATGTTACATGTCAACTAGATCAAACGAAAGAAATCAGGAACTAGATAAGGATCTGTATCGGTAGCAGAAGCCCTAGATAAATGGCGTCCGAAAGACATAGAGGACTTATCCCCAGTCCACAAAAGGAAGCGGCAGATATCCACCCTCTGGAGGAGGCATTAGAGATGGAGGTAGATTGCCCCATGACATTCCCATGCTATCTCTGACCACCACATCTGTGAATCAAAAGGAAGAAATAAATTCTGTTAAAAACAAAAACTAAGACAGCAATGGTCACCTACCGTCTCAAGTCTAAAGCAACATAGTTACCTGGCAAAGAGCTGCCCCCCACCAACTGGTTCTCTTGAAAAGTTGAAGACTGATTATTATCAATCAAACCTGTCAACACATTCCAACTCTTGAATTAGATACTGAAAACATATTTAATTCCTTCTCCCTCACATTAAGAAAAAAAAAAAAAACACAAGAGGCATTGTTTTCAATTTCAGGTATCTTTACCTAGTGCCCCTTGAGTAACCATATTCTGCTGATTGTTCTTGGGATGAAGA